>NC_134697.1:99192696-99492696 GCF_050947455.1 Rhinoderma darwinii | reverse complement strand
AGGGTATATGTAATATGTGAGGAGTACATCAGGGTATATGTAATATGTGAGGAGTACATCAGGATATATGTAATTTGTGATTAGTACATCAGGGTATATGTAATATGTGAGGAGTACATCAGGGTATATGTAATATGTGAGGAGTACATCAGGGTATATGTAATATGTGAGGAGTACATCAGGGTATATGTAATATGTGAGGAGTACATCAGGGTATATGTAATATGTGAGGAGTACATCAGGATATATGTAATTTGTGATTAGTACATCAGGGTATATGTAATCTGTGAGGAGTACATCAGGGTATATGTAATATGTGAGGAGTACATCAGGGTGTATGTAATATGTGAGGAGTACATCAGGATGTATGTAATATGTGAGGAGTACATCAGGATATATGTAATATGTGAGGAGTACATCAGGATATATGTAATATGTGAGGAGTACATCAGGGTATATGTAATATGTGAGGAGTACATCAGGGTATATGTAATATGTGAGGTGTACATCAGGGTATATGTAATATGTGAGGAGTACATCAGGATATATGTAATCTGTGAGGAGTACATCAGGGTATATGTAATATGTGAGGAGTACATCAGGGTATGTGTAATATGTGAGGAGTACATCGGGATATATGTAATATGTGAGGAGTACATCAGGGTATATGTAATATGTGAGGAGTACATCAGGGTATATGTAATCTGTGAGGAGTACATCAGGGTATATGTAATATGTGAGGAGTACATCAGGGTATATGTAATGTGTGAGGAGTACATCAGGGTATATGTAATATGTGAGGAGCACATCAGGATATATGTAATATGTGAGGAGTACATCAGGATATATGTAATATGTGAGGAGTACATCAGGATATATGTAATATGTGAGGAGTACATCAGGGTATATGTAATATGTGAGGAGTACATCAGGGTATATGTAATATGTGAGGAGTACATCAGGGTATATGTAATATGTAATATGTGAGGAGTACATCAGGGTATATGTAATATGTGAGGAGCACATCAGGATATATGTAATATGTGAGGAGCACATCAGGATATATGTAATATGTGAGGAGTACATCAGGGTATATGTAATGTGTGAGGAGTACATCAGGATATATGTAATATGTGAGGAGTACATCAGGATATATGTAATATGTGAGGAGTACATCAGGATATATGTAATATGTGAGGAGTACATCAGGATATATGTAATATGTGAGGAGTACATCAGGGTATATGTAATATATGAGGAGTACATCAGGATATATGTAATATGTGAGGCGTACATCAGGGTATATGTAATATGTGAGGAGTACATCAGGGTATATGTAATATGTGAGGAGTACATCAGGGTATATGTAATATGTGAGGAGTACATCAGGATATATGTAATATGTGAGGAGCACATCAGGGTATATGTAATATGTGAGGAGCACATCGGGGTATATGTAATATGTGAGGAGTACATCAGGATATATGTAAGCTGTGCGGAGTACATCAGGGTATATGTAATATGTGAGGAGTACATCAGGGTATATGTAATATGTGAGGAGTACATCAGGGTATATGTAATATGTGAGGAGTACATCGGTGTATATGTAATATGTGAGGAGTACATCAGGGTATATGTAATATGTGAGGAGTACATCAGGGTATATGTAATATGTGAGGAGTACATCAGGGTGTATGTAATATGTGAGGAGTACATCAGGGTGTATGTAATATGTGAGGAGTACATCAGGATATATGTAATATGTGAGGAGTACATCAGGGTATATGTAATCTGTGAGGAGTACATCAGGGTATATGTAATATGTGAGGAGTACATCAGGATATATGTAATATGTGAGGAGTACATCGGGGTATATGTAATATGTGAGGAGTACATCGGGGTATATGTAATATGTGAGGAGTACATCAGGATATATGTAATATGTGAGGAGTATATCAGGGTATATGTAATATGTGAGGAGTACATCAGGATATATGTAATATGTGAGGAGTACATCAGGATATATGTAATATGTGCGGAGTACATCGGGGTATATGTAATATGTGAGGAGTACATCAGGGTATATGTAATATGTGAGGAGTACATCAGGATATATGTAATATGTGAGGAGTACATCAGGATATATGTAATATGTGAGGAGTACATCAGTATATATGTAATATGTGAGGAGTACATCAGGGTATATGTAATATGTGAGGAGTACATCAGGGTATATGTAATATGTGAGGAGTACATCAGGGTATATGTAATATGTGAGGAGTACATCAGGATATATGTAATATGTGAGGAGTACATCAGGATATATGTAATATGTGAGGAGTACATCAGGGTATATGTAATATGTGAGGAGTACATCAGGATATATGTAATATGTGAGGAGTACATCAGGGTATATGTAATATGTGAGGAGTACATCAGGGTATATGTAATATGTGAGGAGTACATCAGGATATATGTAATATGTGAGGAGTACATCAGGGTATATGTAATATGTGCGGAGTACATCAGGGTATATGTAATATGTGAGGAGTACATCAGGGTATATGTAATACGTGAGGAGTACATCAGGGTATATGTAATACGTGAGGAGTACATCAGTGTATATGTAATCTGTGAGGAGTACATCAGGATATATGTAATATGTAATGAGTACATCAGGGTATATGTAATATGTGAGGAGTACATCAGGGTATATGTAATATGTGTGGAGTACATCAGGGTATATGTAATATGTGAGGAGTACATCAGGATATATGTAATATGTGAGGAGTACATCAGGATATATGTAATATGTGAGGAGCACATCAGGATATATGTAATCTGTGAGGAGCACATCAGGATATATGTAATATGTGAGGAGTACATCAGGATATATGTAATATGTGAGGAGTACATCAGGATATATGTAAGATGTGAGGAGTACATCAGGGTATATGTAATATGTGAGGAGTACATCGGGGTATATGTAATATGTGAGGAGCACATCAGGATATATGTAATATGTGAGGAGTACATCAGGATATATGTAATCTGTGAGGAGCACATCAGGATATATGTAATCTGTGAGGAGTACATCAGGATATATGTAATATGTGAGGAGTACATCAGGATATATGTAATATGTGCGGAGTACATCAGGGTATATGTAATATGTGAGGAGTACATCAGGGTATATGTAATATGTGAGGAGTACATCAGGGTATATGTAATCTGTGAGGAGTACATCAGGATGTATGTAATATGTGAGGAGTACATCAGGATATATGTAAGATGTGAGGAGTACATCAGGATATATGTAATATGTGAGGAGTATATCAGGGTATATGTAATATGTGAGGAGTACATCAGGATATATGTAATATGTGAGGAGTACATCAGGGTATATGTAATATGTGAGGAGTACATCAGGGTATATGTAATATGTGAGGAGTACATCAGGGTATATGTAATATGTGAGGAGTACATCAGGGTATATGTAATATATGAGGAGTACATCAGGATATATGTAATATGTGAGGAGTACATCAGGGTATATGTAATCAGTGCGGAGTACATCAGGATATATGTAATATGTGAGGAGTACATCAGGGTATATGTAATATGTGAGGAGTACATCAGGGTATATGTAATGTGTGAGGAGTACATCAGGGTATATGTAATCTGTGCGGAGTACATCAGGGTATATGTAATATGTGAGGAGTACATCAGGATATATGTAATGTGTGAGGAGTACATCAGGGTATATGTAATATGTGAGGAGTACATCAGGGTATATGTAATATGTGAGGAGTACATCAGGGTATATGTAATATGTGAGGAGTACATCAGGGTATATGTAATATGTGAGGAGTACATCAGGGTATATGTAATATGTGAGGAGTACATCAGGGTATATGTAATATGTGAGGAGTACATCAGGGTATATGTAATATGTGAGGAGTACATCAGGATATATGTAATATGTGAGGAGTACATCAGGGTATATGTAATATGTGAGGACTACATCAGGGTATATGTAATATGTGAGGAGTACATCAGGGTATATGTAATATGTGAGGAGTACATCAGGGTATATGTAATATGTGAGGAGTACATCAGTGTATATGTAATATGTCAGGAGTACATCAGGGTATATGTAATATATGTGGACATCGGGGTATATGTAATATGTGAGGAGTACATCAGGATATATGTAATATGTGAGGAGTACATCAGGATATATGTAATATGTGAGGAGTACATCAGGATATATGTAATATGTGAGGAGTACATCAGGGTATATGTAATATGTGAGGAGTACATCAGGGTATATGTAATCTGTGAGGAGTACATCAGGGTATATGTAATATGTGAGGAGTACATCAGGATATATGTAATATGTGAGGAGTACATCAGGGTATATGTAATATGTGAGGAGTACATCAGGGTATATGTAATATGTGAGGAGTACATCAGGGTATATGTAATATGTGAGGAGTACATCAGGATATATGTAATATGTGAGGAGTACATCAGGGTATATGTAATATGTGAGGAGTACATCAGGATATATGTAATATGTGAGGAGTACATCAGGGTATATGTAATATGTGAGGAGTACATCAGGATATATGTAATATGTGAGGAGTACATCAGGGTATATGTAATATGTGAGGAGTACATCAGGGTATATGTAATATGTGAGGAGTACATCAGGGTATATGTAATATGTGAGGAGTACATCAGGGTATATGTAATATGTGAGGAGTACATCAGGGTATATGTAATATGTGAGGAGTACATCAGGGTATATGTAATATGTGAGGAGTACATCAGGGTATATGTAAACTGTGCGGAGTACATCAGGGTATATGTAATATGTGAGGAGTACATCAGGGTATATGTAATATGTGAGGAGTACATCAGGATATATGTAATATGTGATTAGTACATCAGGGTATATGTAATGTGTGAGGAGCACATCAGGGTATATGTAATATGTGAGGAGTACATCAGGGTATATGTAATATGTGAGGAGTACATCAGGATATATGTAATATGTGAGGAGTACATCAGGATATATGTAATATGTGAGGAGTACATCAGGGTATATGTAATATGTGAGGAGTACATCAGGATATATGTAATATGTGAGGAGTACATCAGGGTATATGTAATATGTGAGGAGTACATCAGGGTATATGTAATATGTGAGGAGTACATCAGGATATATGTAATATGTGAGGAGTACATCAGGATATATGTAATGTGTGAGGAGTACATCAGGATATATGTAATATGTGAGGAGTACATCAGGATATATGTAATATGTGAGGAGTACATCAGGGTATATGTAATATGTGAGGAGTACATCAGGGTATATGTAATATGTGAGGAGTACATCAGGGTATATGTAATATGTGAGGAGTACATCAGGGTATATGTAAGCTGTGAGGAGTACATCAGGATATATGTAATATGTGAGGAGTACATCAGGGTATATGTAATATGTGAGGAGTACATCAGGATATATGTAATATGTGAGGAGTACATCAGGGTATATGTAATATGTGAGGAGCACATCAGGATATATGTAATGTGTGAGGAGTACATCAGGGTATATGTAATATGTGAGGAGTACATCAGGATATATGTAATATGTGAGGAGTACATCAGGATATATGTAATATGTGAGGAGTACATCAGGGTATATGTAATATGTGAGGAGTACATCAGGGTATATGTAATATGTGAGGAGTACATCGGGGTATATGTAATATGTGAGGAGTACATCAGGGTATATGTAATATGTGAGGAGTACATCAGGGTATATGTAATATGTGAGGAGTACATCAGGATATATGTAATATGTGAGGAGTACATCAGGATATATGTAATATGTGAGGAGTACATCAGGGTATATGTAATATGTGAGGAGTACATCAGGGTATATGTAATCTGTGAGGAGTACATCGGGGTATATGTAATATGTGAGGAGTACATCAGGGTATATGTAATATGTGAGGAGTACATCGGGGTATATGTAATATGTGAGGAGTACATCAGGGTATATGTAATATGTGAGGAGTACATCAGGGTATGTGTAATATGTGAGGAGTACATCAGGGTATATGTAATATGTGAGGAGTACATCAGGGTATATGTAATATGTGAGGAGTACATCAGGATATATGTAATATGTGAGGAGTACATCAGGATATATGTAATATGTGAGGAGTACATCAGGGTATATGTAATGTGTGAGGAGTACATCAGGGTATATGTAATATGTGAGGAGTACATCAGGGTATATGTACTATGTGAGGAGTACATCAGGGTATATGTAATCTGTGAGGAGTACATCAGGGTATATGTAATATGTGAGGAGTACATCAGGATATATGTAACATGTGAGGAGTACATCAGGGTATATGTAATATGTGAGGAGTACATCAGGGTATATGTAATATGTGAGGAGTACATCAGGGTATATGTAATATGTGAGGAGTACATCAGGGTATATGTAATAATAATCCGCAGATACGGGGCCGCTGTCGCACTGATAAATGGCGCCCGATATTCTCCGCTTTTGGAAGACTCTGCACATTTATCATCGCCATATTCGGAGAGCCAGAACCGTTTTATTCTTAGTCATATACGCGGTGTCGGGGGCTTGTTTCTTGCGGGACGGGTGGCATTTTTTTATTGGTTGTATTTTGGGGTACTTGTGACTTTTTATTCTCTATTTTGGGAGAAGTGATTCTGGGATTGTTTTTTTTTAGAGAACTGAAGAAGCGGTCGATGGTGTGACACGCAGTAATAATTACGTATTCACAGTCTATTGTCATTACGCTCAGAAGGGCAGACCTGGGGGCTTCATTAGGCCCCAGGCTACCATAACAACCATTGGCATCAGGTGAGTGCGGCATCTAAGAGGTTGAGTAGTTGGGATCGGAGTTATCGCTGATCCCGCCCGTAATATCCAGCCGACACCCGCTGAGCCCGTGTGCCCGCTCCATACCCCCCCATGACATACAGTTACATCAAACGTCGGGAGACTCCCGTCCACCTCTTGACCTGCAGGACTCACGTGCTAGAACATAGGACAACTTACCGCCTCCCGGAAGCCGTCATATTTATACACTTGTCCCGCTTGCGTTAAGAGTTTGATGCCGTGCCCGAGGGCTACCCGGCGCCACACGCCCTCCGCCAGATCAGTGGCTGCGATGTTCTCCACCTTCCCGGTCTTACTGTTCTTGTACATGAGCCCGGCCTTGGATAAACGCAGGCGACCATCGATCTGTGACGGGAGAGAAACAAAGGAGATGAATATAGAGACGTGCTGCAGTGAAAAGCAAGCGGTGAACGTGCGGATAACGCCGTCTGCCAGTATTTCGAGGCACGGCGGCCGGCGGAGGAGATAGTTCTATCTCAGCCATTCCTTTACATCAACACCCCCTCCAATCCTTGCAGATGTGACCCCAAAACCAGTGATGTGACCCTAAACCACCGGATATAACGCAGCCCCCTCTATGACGTTGTACACACGTTCATTCTTACCATGGAGCCCTTCACCTCCTGGTATATAGCGTTAAATTCCAACGTGTCGGCCATGGTGTCACGTGCCCCGCGCTACCGGCGATCCTTCTCTTCCCGCCACAGCTCTCCAGGCCGCCGGAAGTCACACTGAACCACTTCCTAGGAAACCAGCGGCTGTCATCAGTAGACAACGTCACTTCCGTTCCGCCTACTTAACCTGCTTACGTGAAGCATCGGCCATATTGTGGTTGGAATAGAGGCTGTTCGTTTGTATTGAGTCGCTGTGATTGGTCTACAGTGGCGCGGTCTGCTAAACTATGTGTAAAATGCGCATGCGCTGTATGGAATAGTCTACTAAACTCTATTCACCCGCAGTGGTATTCTGTATGGTGCCCCCATAGAGATAAATGGGGGACTGCTGCAGAAATGGCCCCCACTTAGGGTTGCCACCAAATAATACCAAAGATGTCTACCAGGGACAGAAATGGGAGTGGCCTTTTCTAGGCTTATATAAAGGGGCGTGGTTTAATATACTCACACCTCAGTCCAGACCCCTAAATATATTCAGACCCCCTATATTAATATCAGACCCCTAAATATATTCAGCCCCACTATATCAATATCAGACCCGTAAATATATTCAGGACACCTATAACAATATCAGACCCCATATATCAAAATAAGACCCCTACACCAATATCAGACCCCCTAAATATATCAGACCCCATATATCAATATAAGACCCCCTATATCAATATAAGACCCCTTACATCTATTAAGACCCCCTATATCAATATCAGACCCCATATATCAATATCAGACCCCCTATATCAATATCAGACCCCCTATATCAATATCAGACCCCCTATATCAATATCAGACCCCCTATATCAATATCAGACCCCATATATCAATATAAGACCCCCTATATCAATATAAGACCCCTTACATCTATTAAGACCCCCTATATCAATATCAGACCCCATATATCAATATCAGACCCCCTATATCAATATCAGACCCCCTATATCAATATCAGACCCCATATATCAATATAAGACCCCCTATATCAATATAAGACCCCTTACATCTATTAAGACCCCCTATATCAATATAAGACCCCCTACATCTATTAAGACCCCCTATATCAATATAAGACCCCTATATCAATATCAGACCCCATATATCAATATCAGACCCCCTATATCAATATCAGACCCCCTATATCAATATCAGACCCCATATATCAATATCAGACCCCATGTATCAATATAAGACTCCCTATATCAATATCAGACCCCATATATCAATATCAGACCCCATATATCAATATCAGACCCCCTATATCAATATCAGACCCCATATATCAATATCAGACCCCCTATATCAATATCAGACCCCATATATCAATATCAGACCCCCTATATCAATATCAGACCCCCTATATCAATATAAGACCCCATATATCAATATCAGACCCCCTATATCAATATCAGACCCCATATATCAATATAAGACCCCCTATATCAATATCAGACCCCCTACATCTATTAAGACCCCCTATATCAATATAAGACCCCATATATCAATATCAGACCCCCTATATCAATATCAGACCCCATATATCAATATAAGACCCCCTATATCAATATCAGACCCCCTACATCTATTAAGACCCCCTATATCAATATAAGACCCCTATATCAATATCAGACCCCATATATCAATATCAGACCCCCTATATCAATATCAGACCCCCTATATCAATATCAGACCCCATATATCAATATCAGACCCCATGTATCAATATAAGACTCCCTATATCAATATCAGACCCCATATATCAATATCAGACCCCATATATCAATATCAGACCCCCTATATCAATATCAGACCCCATATATCAATATCAGACCCCCTATATCAATATCAGACCCCATATATCAATATCAGACCCCCTATATCAATATCAGACCCCCTATATCAATATAAGACCCCATATATCAATATCAGACCCCCTATATCAATATCAGACCCCATATATCAATATAAGACCCCCTATATCAATATCAGACCCCATATATCAATATCAGACACCTATATCAATATAAGACCCCCTACATCTATTCAGAGCCCTACATCTATTCAGACCCCCTATATCAATATCAGACCCCCTATATCAATATCAGACCTCAATATCAGACCCCCTACATATATTCAGACCCCATATATCAATATCAGACCCCCTACATCTTTTCAGACCCCCTATATCAATATCAGACCCAATAAATATATTCAGACCCCTATATCAATATCAGACCCAATAAATATATTCAGACTTGTATATTAATATCAGACTCCCTACATGTATTAAGACCCCTATTTATAATGACACCCCAGAGCGGACCACCTATAATATATTCAGACCCCTATATTAACATCACATTCCAGACCCCCTATAATATATTCAGACCAGACCCCTATATTGATATCAGACTCCACTATCATGGCTTCAGGCTCCTGCTCAGATACGGGCGCCGCTGCTCTCTGTCCTGATGCCGTGCAGCTGGTCGGACCCAGTGCCCAGATTTTTTTTCTCTGCTGCTCGTGTGTCTGATTTTTAGCCTCTCTCATGGACAATCGTGTCTGCAGTTTATTGTACGGAAGGCGTTTCCCACCATTACAAGTGATTGCGTAAGACCGGAATATGTCAGAACTTAAGACGGGAACGTAAAAAGAAATCTCCCAAAAAATCGCCACATACGATAAAATGAATATATTCTGTATCTTTGTTCATCCAGCCTCCAAAAAAGTGAACAAAAAGTTGTATGTACCCCAAAAAGAGAAAAAAAAAGACCAAAAACTACAAGTGGTCCCACGAGCCCTCACACCGATGTCAACAGCAAAATAAAATCCGGAGAAGAAAAACATGAAAAACTAAAAAACTTATGGCTTTCGAAAAAAATAAAAAAAATTGCTGCGTCCTGAAGGCCAAAACAGGCTGCGTCCTGAAGGGGTTAATCATTTCAGGACTCTCCCAGTTTTATACTGTCCACACCTTCACCTGATCTCTGCAACCTGTTTCCCATCCTCCACATGACACCGTTTTTCCTGGGCCCGCGTGTAACGCATCGGCTGATCAGTGCGACCCTAAAAACATTTCCCCGAAGCAGCCGTTGTAAATCGGGAGTGGTTGTTCCTCGCCGCTGTAGTTCTGGACTCGTGAGTCAAACACAGGAAGTCTCATGAGGCTCCATAGCTCAGTGGTTAGAGCACTGGTCTTGTAAACCAGGGGTCGCGAGTTCAATTCTCGCTGGGGCCTTGCCCAAATTTTTTAATATTACACTGCGGTATCAATTACTAATATTAGGTTATTGATTATATACACAGACAAAAACAATGTGGTAAGTGATAAAACTGCTCTCTCCTTATAAACCCTCCGGCCTTGATGATCTCCCCTCCTACATTCCTGCCACTCCACCCACTATTTATCTACATACGATACTCCTCTAGACATCCCGAGGCCGGCCATGGTGAACACCATTTTCTTACTTTCTGTGCCCCCCTTACTACTCTAATGTACCTAAGTTTACCCCCTAACTATCCTGAGAATGGAGGCCCCGAAAAACCAGGTCCTTCTCACTTCACCCCCAGAATGGGGAGGAGCTTGAAATGAGCCGCCGCTCCATTCAATGTCTATGAGAATGACAGATATAGCCAATCGATGTACTCGGGTATTTCCGCCAGGATTTCCAGAAACTTCTAATGGAGCGGCAGCGCTATTCAAGCTCCTCCCCAATCAGTGCAATATAATGTAATTACAAAGTGACTTAAATAAGTCCCATTGTAAAAACCTCTCCTGGGGCACTAAAGTTGTATGTTGGGATGAAATCACATCGAGGGATTGTATATTTTGTATTATGTACAAAGCAATAGCAAAAAATGTAAAAAATAAATTGTATGGTGTAATGCGGGAACGCCGTATTATTATGGCTCTGTGCAGGAAGGGCTTATACTGCACATATTTTTTATATTTTGGTTGGCCACTAAGCGCTCACAATAGGCTGATCCTTCCTGTTCTGTAGAGATCACTTTTCAGCAGTCATCTCATTATCACAGGCAGGATTAGGGTATGTGCACACACACTAATTACGTCCGTAATTGACGGACGTATTTCGGCCGCAAGTCCCGGACCGAACTCAGTGCAGGGAGCCGGGCTCCTAGCATCATAGTTATGTACGATGCTAGGAGTCCCTGCCTCTCTGCAGGACAACTGTCCCGTACTGTAATCATGTTTTCAGTACGGGACAGTAGTTCCACGGAGAGGCAGGGGCTCCTAGCATCGTACATAACTATGATGCTAGGAGCCCGGCTCCCTGCACTGTGTTCGGTCCGGTACTTGCGGCCGAAATACGTCCGTCAATTACGGACGTAATTAGTGTGTGTGCACATACCCTTACACTGACAGGTAACACCTATATATAGATAACACAGGATCCACCATTCATAATGGACTGATCCATCGTGATCTGTAGAGATCACTTCTCAGCAGTCATCTCATTATCACAGGCAGGATTACACTGACAGGTAACACCTATATATAGATAACACAGGATCCACCATTCATAATGGACTGATCCTTCCTAATCTGTAGAGATCACTTCTCAGCAGTCATTATTATCACAGGCAGGATTACACTGACAGGTAACACCGATATATAGATAACACAGGATCCACCATTCATAATGGACTGATCCATCGTGATCTGTAGAGATCACTTCTCAGCAGTCATCTCATTATCACAGGCAGGATTACACTGACAGGTAACACCTATATATAGATAACACAGGATCCACCATTCATAATGGACTGATCCATCGTGATCTGTAGAGATCACTTCTCAGCAGTCATCTCATTATCACAGGCAGGATTACACTGACAGGTAACACCTATATATAGATAACACAGGATCCACCGTTCATAATAGACTGATCCATCGTGATCTGTAGAGATCACTTCTCAGCAGTCATCTCATTATCACAGGCAGGATTACACTGACAGGTAACACCTATATATAAATAACACAGGATCCACCGTTCATAATAGACTGATCCATCGTGATCTGTAGAGATCACTTCTCTGCATTCATCTCATTATCACAGGCAGGATTACACTGACAGGTAACACCTATATATAGATAACACAGGATCCACCGTTCATAATAGACTGATCCATCGTGATCTGTAAAGATCACTTCTCAGCAGTCATCTCATTATCACAGGCAGGATTACACTGACAGGTAACACCTATATGTAGATAACACAGGATCCACCGTTCATAATAGACTGATCCTTCCTAATCTGTAGAGATCACTTCTCTGCAATCATCTCATTATCACAGGCAGGATTACACTGACAGGTAACACCTCTGTTATAATGCTGGAGGTGGATAACACTGGATCATGCCATTAGGTGATGTACACAGCTCTCCTCCCACCTCCCTGTCATAGAGCATGCCCACTACACTCTCCCATAGAAGTCAACATTTTCTGACTAAAGTTTCCTATGTCCATGTAAAGCAAATCCCTAAACTGCTGTGCGCAGCCCAGACAATATGGCTGCCCCCATAATCGTCTAAAGAAAATAGAAAACTAAGTTACACAATCCAAAAAATTAATACAGACTGCAAAAATATGTCGCAGCATATAACTTTAATTAGTAAATAGAAAAATATAGGTGATACATTCCCTTTACGGTCCAATATTGACCAGTGTTACAGGGCACGACCTCTCCTTTACTTTGACGTGGGCACATGGTAATTCTTGGCTATACATGGGCCGATTAAAACGGTCATTCTATATGTGATGACCCTATGTTTACTATATATAGGCAGGCTGGTTCAGGGAGAGAGAATTGGAGGTCATATTCAATACAAAAAGTCCCTACAAAAGCTTCTTCTCGAGCGTCCTCCCATTCAGTCCCAGAAGGGCTCGTTTTCAAGCTTTGTTGAAATATTTAGGTGAGAAGAGCTTCTAGTCATGTCTCTTGAGGTCCCTTCACTTGGTATTGATAAATATTGTATAGTTCTTGCAATGTGAATATTAGCCATAAAGCCTCTTTGGGTTATTAAAGGTCTGACTGTCCTTCTGCGTTGTCCCTCACAGCCTTCTTTTGCCTCCAAACGCGAAAAACATTGATTGGGTGGCCGAACGTGAGGAGCATCAGGATCATCAACGAAATATTAACCTAAAAAACAAACGTAATAATACTGATAAATGGTAGGTTTTCAGAGAGTACGTCTTCATGTACGTGACGGATTACATACATAGAGCGGGTCTCCGTGTAGATACGTCCGGATGATATAAAACGCTGGATACTGCAGGAGAGATATCAACGCAGAAAGAGACATCACCAGTCCATACAGCTTTCCAAAGTGTCTGGGAGGGAACCTACGAGACAAAATAGGGAAAGTGTTACCTTTCCAAAAATGCAGCAAGAAATGGACCATTAGTCCTGGTCAGGGCCCCGGGCTCCAATGTAAAATCTGTAACTGGGTCCCCACCACCATATCCGACTTACAACACTGGTGTCTTCTTATGTGGCAGAGGGGCCTTTGGAACTTGTCAGTACGACTGCTACCTCTGCAGCCCCTATACCTACGACCAGGCCATAGTTCACACAGCAGCAGAGCATTGGTCATCTTTTTCTACCATTTGTATTACTAGCACTCTATATATATATATATATATATATATATATATATATATATATATATAGCAACCTGATTGGTAGATGCCTATATATATATATATATATATATATATATATAGTTCTAACATACAGTGGATACTTGTCCCTGCCCTCAGACTCACTTACTTACATAGTACCATGAAATATACATATTTTATAGAAAAGGATGAGTTAGCACTAAAAAAAAGAGTTTCTATTAACCTGTCAAATATTTTTAAAAACTTGTCCAATGTGTGAGTAGTGTGTGGGGCATGTGTCTAATGTGTGAGTAGTGTGTGGGGCATGTGTCTAATGTGTGAGTAGTGTGTGGGGCATGTGTCTATGTGTGAGTAGTGTGTGCGGCATGTGTCTATGTGTGAGTAGTGTGTGTGGCATGTGTCTATGTGTGAGTAGTGTGTGCGGCATGTGTCTATGTGTGAGTAGTGTGTGCGGCATGTGTCTATGTGTGAGTAGTGTGTGCGGCATGTGTCTATGTGTGAGTAGTGTGTGTGGCATGTGTCTATGTGTGAGTAGTGTGTGCGGCATTTGTCTATGTGTGAGTAGTGTGTGCGGCATGTGTCTATGTGTGAGTAGTGTGTGCGGCATGTGTCTATGTGTGAGTAGTGTGTGCGGCATGTGTCTATGTGTGAGTAGTGTGTGCGGCATGTGTCTATGTGTGAGTAGTGTGTGTGGCATGTGTCTATGTGTGAGTAGTGTGTGCGGCTTGTGTCTATGTGTGAGTAGTGTGTGGGGCATGTGTCTATGTGTGAGTAGTGTGTGTGGCATGTGTCTATGTGTGAGTAGTGTGTGCGGCATGTTTCTATGTGTGATTAGTGTGTGCGGCATGTGTCTATGTGTGAGTAGTGTGTGGGGCATGTGTCTATGTGTGAGTAGTGTGTGTGCGGCATGTGTCTATGTGTGAGTAGTGTGTGCGGCATGTGTCCATGTGTTTGTAGTGTGTGGGGCATGTGTCTATGTGTGAGTAGTGTGTGCAGCATGTGTCTATGTGTAAGTAGTTACTCTGTAGTAGGAGCAGCAACATGGCAGACGTGAGGGCCCTCATTATGTCCCCGGGTGCCATGACAACCTATTGACACATCGCAAGGAGGTCAATGGGGTGACGAGGGGCTCCTACTCTGTCCAACAGTTTAGAAGCCGCAGTTGCTATTGACTACGGCATCAAAGCGGTTAAACGTCCGGGATCAAAATCATCTCCGATCCGGGCTGTTGGATGCGAGGCGTAAGCTGTAATAAAGAGTCTATGAGCACGCTGTATCCCCTTCTCCTCCTGACTATGACATAAATGTACGTCAAATGTCCAAAAGTGGTTAAAGGGGTTGTCCTGATTTAGAAAAAATATAAATGCTTTCTTCTCGAAAACGGCATCACACCTGCCCACAGGCTGTGTGTGGTATTACAGCTTGACGCTATGTGTTTGGAGACTTTACAACAATTTTATGGTTAAAATAATTTTAACGTATCAATAATTGATTATTTTTGAGCGCTAACGCCTTCGGTCGAGAATGCACTTTGCATATATTTACAAACATGTATCCAAATTGTTCCTTACGCTATAGACAGAAAGGCAGCGTTTCCTCCATACAAGAAGGAGCGGTTTAGTACTTGGAGGATGAACGTTGGATACAGTGCAGGGAGCTCAGAAATCGAGGCGCAGAGTGAGAAGAGTATGCATTGGATTGTAGTCAGCAACAAAGACAGGACCGAACTGTGGAGGTCATCAAGCGAGTCTGTAACTGAGAATAAGAAGAATACACAAATTGTAAACTGCTGTGTATCATTTATTTCATGTATCTATATACAAGACAGGGCCGGGACAAGAGGTAGCCAGAGTATTCAGCCATCTAGGGCTTCATTGAGGGGTGGTGCAATATATGGACTAAAAAATGACACTCTCATTAATGAGAGAACAACAATGTGAGGATTCAAACCCAGAAACTCCTGTGTCCTAGGCAGAAGCTCTTCTCATCGCTACTGGTGCTGTTGGACAGTGCCAATGCTGCATCTATTGCCTGGGTTCTCTTGGTTCTTGCCTCTTGAGATTCCTTGTCTTGATTACTTGTCTAGTCTCAGCATTTTGGCTTCCTAAATAAGCCTGGACCTTAGGTTTCCTCCTTGCCAGACTATTGACAATGTATCTGCCTTACTCTACAAACTATTGCTGCTTGCTTGTGTACAGAACTTGGATTAATTCTTGACCACATCTCTACCTTACTTTACAAACCGTGGCTGCTTGCTTATGTACAGAATTTTACATTATTTCTTGACCACGTCTCTGCCTTACTCTACAAACCATTGCTGCTTGCTTGTGTACAGAATTTGGATTATTTCTTGACCACGTCTCTGTCTTACGCTACGAACTGTTGCTGCTTATCTGTACTGTTACTTGACATCTCTTGCTATTATCACCCACCTTCCAGGTAACTTCATCTGGACTTCGAATCAGACATTCACTGTGGGACAGGTGCGCACTGTAAACCAATCAGCACTTTTCTGTAGGGGGGCATGGCTGACTCAACAGTGTTAAGTGCCAGTATATATAGTATATAATATATAGTATAAGAGAGGTGAGGGGTGGAGCGATGAGAGAAGCTACAGGACCTTGCGGATCCTACTACTGGTGTGTAGTAGGGTGGCCGGTCGGCCTTGCATTTGGAACTGGTAGGATAAAGGAGCTGATGGTGGGGGGGGGGGGGCATTATAAAACTTCTGCCTTTTGAACCAAAAGGGCTTGTCCCGCCCATAATACAAGATATAAATTTAGTATAAAGGTTCCATATCCTACAGCAGCCTGATATCACATTTCAAGGGGATGTCCAGGACTAGAAAAACATTTCTTCTTGGGTCCATGGGTTGTGTTTGGTATTGTAACTTATCTCCATTGAAGTGAAGGGGGCTAAGCTGCAATACCAGATGCAACCTGTGGACAGCTGTGGTGCTGTTTTTAGAGGAAAGCAGCTATATTCTTTTAATCCTGGACAACCCCGTTAAGTATGAGTAAGGCAGGTTAGATATAACTGGTATGTTCTATCCTATCTTTGCCTGTGCTACTAAAAATCCAATAACCAAATTAGTCTAACATCCCAAAAATAATTTCTTCAGACTGAGGAAAATCATGGCCCAGTGAAGGCTTGTGTATTTCAATGGCTGCGGCCCGCCGCCGCCCCCCATCGGTGGATGGCCGAAACCGCAGACTCTTGGCCTCCTGCCAGTGTCTCCCTCCTCGGAGACCCCAGCTCGTGTGGCCATTCTGCCCTGGACTAGAATTACTAAAAGTTCCCTAACCTATCCCCAGATCACCCTGGACTTTAAAAATTGTTCCGCCCTCCACTCCTTGCTTGAGCGTTGTTGCTGTCTACCCATGTTCGTATTACAAATGGTCAATTAGTCGTATCCTGCTTCCTGTATCCTGTTGCTGTGTTGTCTCCTGTACATAAGCCTTTAGTTGGAGTCGTGTGTATCATCTGCTACACCTGGTGTCATCTGCCACGTCTGCTGTCATCTGCCACATCTGCTGTCATCTGCCACATCTGCTGTCATCTGCCACGTCTGCTGTCATCTGCCACGCCTGGTGTCACCTGCCACGTCTGCTGTCATCTGCTACACCAGGTGTCATCTGCCACATCAGCTGTCATCTGCTACACCTGGTGTCATCTGTCACGTCTGCTGTCATCTGCCATGCCTGGTGTCACCTGCCACGTCTGCTGTAATCTGCTACACCTGGTGTCATCTGTCACGTCTGCTGTCATCTGCCACGTCTGGTGTCACCTGCCATGTCTGCTGTCATCTGCTACACCTGGTGTCACCTGACACGTCTGCTGTCATCTGCCATGCCTGCTGTCATCTGCCACGTCTGCTGTCATCTGCCACACCTGGTGTCACCTGCCACGTCTGCTGTCATCTGCCACGTCTGCTGTCATTTGCCACATCTGCTGTCATCTGCCACACATGGTGTCACCTGCCACGTCTGCTGTCATCTGCTACACCAGGTGTCATCTGCCACATCAGCTGTCATCTGCTACACCTGGTGTCATCTGCCACGTCTGCTGTCATCTGCTACACCTGGTGTCATCTGCCACGTCTGCTGTCATCTGCCATGCCTGGTGTCACCTGCCACGTCTGCTGTCATCTGCTACACCTGGTGTCATCTGCCACGTCTGCTGTCATCTGCCATGCCTGGTGTCACCTGCCACGTCTGCTGCCATCTGCTACACCTGGTGTCATCTGCCATGCTGCTGTCATCTGCCACACCTGCTGTCATCTGCAACGCCTGCTGTCATATTCCACGTCTGGTATCATCCGCCACATCTGGCGTCATCTGCCACGTCAAGTTCCATCCGTGCCAAAGCCTCTGTCTCTGTGTGGACTCTTACAGGTACTCTTGTGCTAAGGACTATTGCATAGACTTTATAGACTATTATTTTGCCAGCTGCCACTCCGCTACGGCCTAGTGAGTCCACATACCCCTAGATTATGACATGTATGCTATGGATGTGATGGTGATTCTGACATGACTTTAAGTACATTGTCCAACAACTGGCATCTTAGGGTTGCTCTCCTATAATAAGTGGTGGCCAATATACCTATTCCTCCTTTCTTTTCTCCTCCTATTTTTGCCTTTTTCTACATACCTCCCTTTTCCTTCTTCGGATCATTATCTAAATATTCCTATACACATTAGATAATGCGGCCAATCCATCGTACATTGAGTTAACGCATCGTACAAACGATCCCTCCGTTAACTTGTCAGACTGGACCGGTCAATCAAAGGACTCCATTCCAGACAATATTAGGAATCGATCCGCACTGCACATGTGCAAAGTGGTTTACTGTTTTCTGACTTTTTTTTATTACATCCAGAGGTGTTACTTGAGGCTTCTGCGCCCAATGCAAAATCAGGATCAGCCCCCCTTCCCACCCCACCATCTACCATGTGCCATACGGGAGTAACAGATGGGGCATTGGGGCTCCACAAACACGCTACCTCTGCACCCTCTATAGCTGTACCCCATATCTAATAAACAGATTACGTGGGACGACATATTGGGGTTATTACCTTTATGTTTTCTTTTGTGCCTGTCAATTATAAGTCCATTCCAAGGTGCACACAAAACCCCACAAAACTGGGATACAGCGAAAACATTTGTATATTTACTCACTAAGAAAAAAAAAGAAAAATTATTCTCACGATTTTCGCACATTTCTAACACGATACGGTTGATGTTTTTAGATTTAGAGTATCCATGAAATAATCCAAGAGCCTGAGCATTAACCATACACACAGCCATAATAAATATCCTGCACTATACTCTACTGAGTAACAAACCTAGGAGTCGGTCTCCTCCGCTCAAGCGTGTGATGGTTGGGTTCAGGGTGCCTATGAATAGGTAGTGCCTCAGTTGCATAAGAGAGAGCCAGATCAAGTGCCACCCAAAAAGAGATGAAAGGACACAACTCCGGAACGAGACCTCACTGTCTGCAGAAAGAAAAGATGGCGGCTGAAATGGTATGAAGAGCAATTCAATGTAATATTCCGAATTCATGCTGTATAAATCATACATGACGTAGGTATTCCGGTTTATCGTCTATTACATAGATTCTATTTTTTTCTATTGAAAGCCAAGTGCCACAAGAAAAGTGCTGACTAGGATGCGGTTATTGCAAGCCCTCTTCAAAAGGAGTAGAGACCCCAACCTATTCCCCAGACTCAGAGCCAGAAAGCCCCGTAGAATTCATGAGACAATTGACCCAACTCACGGAAACTTAGGCAGACCCATCTATGCTCGAGCGTTTGCCTAGGCTGGCGCTCAAATATCACCCAGAGCTCAAAATACTAGGTTAGGCTCGCCCAGAAGGGGCACCCAGGTTGAACGGGGTGAGGAACCTGATGGCCAGAAACTCCACCGTAGACCTCACCATGAAGGACACAAGTAAGGGCACCCTGAGAAATCCTGTGACAAACACATGTGCAAAAATGAACAAATAGTGAAAACATAAAAAATAAAATAAAGGGCCCAACGTAATGACTGGCAGTAATACAATTCCTCGTATTAGAGCCTAGCCAGAAGGCCGGACTAAGATAGAGGTGAATGCACTGAAAAAAAATGGCATATGCAAGTGCACAATGAAGCCAGCCTACCTGTACTCAGGTCTAAACCAACTTGTGCATAAGGTATCTGTACCATCCTAATGGCCCCCTCAAAAGCCAGAACAAATCCTACACTTGATCTTAGCCAAAAGGCCATTTTTCAACATTCTTTGAAACTTTAATATGTTCATATCATCTTCTAGGGACAGTCCCTGCCATTAGCCCACAAAGCGGTTGTAATTCTCCTTTGCAAAGTATGGAAAATACCTCTCCTCGAGAAGGAAGAAAAAGATCTCTCCAAAGCCACCTGAGGTGACCAATAAAGTCAATGTCTGACATTGTCTTACAGGGAAGCTACCTATAGGTTCGGACATTGACTGGCAGGGTTGTCACCTATAGGTTCGGACATTGACTGGCAGGGTTGTCACCTATAGGTTCGGACATTGACTGGCAAGGTTGTCACCTATAGGTTTGGACATTGACTGGCAGGGTTGTCACCTATAGGTTTGGACATTGACTGGCAGGGTTGTCACCTATAGGTTTGAACATTGACTGGCAGGGTTGTCACCTATAGGTTTGGACATTGACTGGCAGGGTTGTCACCTATAGGTTTGGACATTGACTGGCAGGGTTGTCACCTATAGGTTTGAACATTGACTGGCAGGGTTGTCACCTATAGGTTTGGACATTGACTGGCAGGGTTGTCACCTATAGGTTTGGACATTGACTGGCAGGGTTGTCACCTATAGGTTTGGACATTGACTGGCAGGGTAGTTACCTGCAGGTCGATCTGGGGTGACCACATATGTTTGATTTGGACATCACAGCCAAGCCAAAAAAGCCTTCAAAATTGGTCAGATTGTAGTAGGCGCCGCCCCATTGAAGCTAGGTCTAGTAGGGTTGTGGGGTCATCCATTCCCAAAAGGGCTAAAAGAGTCTGTCTGTCTGGATGTATGGACCTGATGCGCTGCATAATTTTGGCTCAATAGTCCAATAATTTTTTGAATGTGATTGTATTATATGGAAACATATAATACTTATGGATGGGGAGAGAACTGTTTGCCCAAGCCCTACCGGATCCAGAAAAGTCAATAGGATCTATTATTCTTTCATTATGACGTGACAGACATGGAAGCCTTGATGCTAGTGTGAACAGAGCCTAACCTGCAGCAATGGTTGGTGATAAGATCTTTGTGTGTTTTCAGATTGATTGGTTGGTTGAGTGATGACACTTACCCTGCTTTACGAGACACTTTATGGAAGTGTCTATTTTTTTCTGCCCCTTTTCTCCTTCCTGTTGTCCTGATGAAGGGTTAAGTGATTTGGATGTTTTCCGACTGAGTTCTGCACAGTCCAAACTTAAAATAATAGACGAGATTGCTTGAGAGGGTTAGCGTTATACAGTAGCTGTAAAGATGTACCATCTGGACCTATTGACCACGACTTTACACAAAAATTCTCAACATTCAGGACTACAATCCTTCCGTAGTGCGTGTGGGAGGTCTTAGAGTCCTGGAAGACCATGCAATTTGTTACTCACCCTGCCCGGTCCTGGCGTCGTGTCTCTATAAGCAGCTGTGTCGGGTTGCCAAGATCCTCTTCTTCTGTCTTCAGCTGCGACCCTCCTCCTCTGGACGACTTCTAGATGACGTCACGTCCCGGCGGCCCATTTAAAGGGGTCTCCAGTCTTCACTCCTCACCTGCAGATCTTTGTTTGACTATTGTTCTTATTGCTATTTGACTCAGTTCCCGACCCTAATCCTGACCTCGCCTTGTTCCTGGACTACGCTTCTTTCTCGTCCTTTGGATTAGTTGATTGATTTCGGTGGTTTAACTCCAGGTATCGACTCCCCGCCTGACTCCTGACTACAGTTCTGCCTCAACGTCCCTCTTTCTACTTCATGAGTACAATCCGTTGATGACCCCTGACTTTGCGTAACCACCATCGATCGATGACTATTCTGGAGACCTGGGAATCAGCCTTGGAAAGTTCATACCTCCTTGTATAAATGAGAGTAGAGGACCGTCGTTTCCATCCTACTCTTTTCTGCTCTACGCTGTTTTCTTACCTGTTCCCGGAGTTTTGGCCAGCGCCGCTCCTCTACTGGCGACCACCTGCGCATCGACACTCTGTTCTGCTTTTCCTCCCTTATTTGCCAGCAATTTGGTTCTTCCTAGTGTTCCTCTGCTATTACGTCTATTGGATCACCTGTGTTTGACCTCTGCCGGTACCTATGGCCGTCCTTGCCTGCCGCCTGCCCTGACAACGCGCTACGTAAGACCGTTATGAATCTAGCTTTTGAATATAAAAACCACATAATAATCCAAAGCCTAAGGAAACAATTATGATGTACATACCCATATCTGTAGTCTGCTGGTACAGGGAAAGGGATGTGAGCCTTCGGCATCAGGAATATTGTTCTTAAAATGTGGCAGACACTACAGCAAGATATGAACAGGAACAAATCCTGCAGCGTAATTCCATTTTGATAGAGAACCTAGGAGAATACAAGAATGTAGTTATTTATACGGCCATAGACGTTAGGCAAAATAAATGAGCATCGTTTACCTAGCGTTTTGTGTATACAGCTCCGATGCAGACCTATCTGTTTCCATGGCTACAGACTACAAACAAACCCTGTGTAGTCTTATGCTGCAATTATATGTTGCTTTGATTTGATTTTTTGCTGATGTTTTAGCATTGTATTTTTCTCTTATTTGATGGCGTTATTTTGGTGTACAACATGCGGTGGCGTTAATCGCGTGTACAGTACATGGGGACTTTACTTGTGCACAGTATATGCTGGCATTATTTATGTACAGTATATAGTGGAATTATCTCAGTGTATAGTTTATGATGGCTTTATTTGTGTGTATAGTATATGGCGGCATTATCTATGTATACAGTATACGCAACATTATTTGTGTACAGTATATGGCGGCATTATCTATGTATACAGTATATGCAACATTATTTATGTACAGTATATGGCGGCATTATCTATGTATACAGTATATGCAACATTATTTGTGTACAGTATATGGCGGCATTATGTATGTATACAGTATATGCAACATTATTTGTGTACAGTATATGGCTGCATTATCTATGTATACAGTATATGCAACATTATTTGTGTACAGTATATGGCGGCATTATCTATGTATACAGTATATGCAACATTATTTGTGTACAGTATATGGCGGCATTATCTATGTATACAGTATATGCAACATTATTTGTGTACAGTATATGGCGGCATTATCTATGTATACAGTATATGCAACATTATTTGTGTACAGTATATGGCAGCATTATCTATGTATACAGTATATGCAACATTATTTGTGTACAGTATATGGCGGCATTATCTATGTTTACAGTATATGCAACATTATTTGTGTACAGTATATGGCTGCATTATGTATGTATACAGTATATGCAACATTATTTGTGTACAGTATATGGCGGCATTATCTATGTATACAGCATATGCAACATTATTTGTGTACAGTATATGGCGGCATTATCTATGTATACAGCATATGCAACATTATTTGTGTACAGTATATGGCGGCATTATCTATGTATACAGCATATGCAACATTATTTGTGTACAGTATATGGTGGCATTATCTATGTATACAGTATATGCAACATTATTTGTGTACAGTATATGGCGGTATTATCTATGTATACAGTATATGCAACATTATTTGTGTACAGTATATGGCGGCATTATCTATGTATACAGTATATGCAACATTATTTGTGTACAGTATATGGCTGCATTATCTATGTATGCAGTATATGCAACATTATTTGTGTACAGTATATGGCGGCATTATCTATGTATGCAGTATATGCAACATTATTTGTGTACAGTATATAGCGGCATTATATATGTATACAGTATATGCAACATTATTTGTGTACAGTATATAGCGGCATTATATATGTATACAGTATATGCAACATTATTTGTGTACAGTATATGGCAGCATTATCTATGTATACAGTATATGCAACATTATTTGTGTGCAGTATATGGCGGCATTATCTATGTATACAGTATATGCAACATTATTTGTGTGCAGTATATGGCGGCATTATCTATGTATACAGTATATGCAACATTATTTGTGTGCAGTATATGGCGGCATTATCTATGTATACAGTATATGCAACATTATTTGTGTGCAGTATATGGCGGCATTATCTATGTATACAGTATATGCAACATTATTTGTGTGCAGTATATGGTGGCATTATCTATGTATACATTATATGCAACATTATTTGTGCGCAGTATATGGCGGCATTATCTATGTATACAGTATATGCAACATTATTTGTGCGCAGTATATGGCGGCATTATCTATGTATACAGCATATGCAACATTATTTGTGCGCAGTATATGGCGGCATTATCTATGTATACAGTATATGCAACATTATTTGTGCGCAGTATATGGCGGCATTATGTATGTATACAGCATATGCAACATTATTTGTGTGCAGTATATGGCGGCATTATGTATGTATACAGCATATGCAACATTATTTGTGTACAGTATATGGCGGCATTATCTATGCATACAGTATACGCAACATTATTTGTGTGCAGTATATGGCGGCATTATCTATGTATACAGTATACGCAACATTATTTGTGCGCAGTATATGGCGGCATTATGTATGTATACAGCATATGCAACATTATTTGTGCGCAGTATATGGCGGCATTATGTATGTATACAGCATATGCAACATTATTTGTGCGCAGTATATGGCGGCATTATCTATGTATACAGCATATGCAACATTATTTGTGCGCAGTATATGGCGGCATTATCTATGTATACAGCATATGCAACATTATTTGTGCGCAGTATATGGCGGCATTATCTATGTATACAGTATATGCAACATTATTTGTGCGCAGTATATGGCGGCATTATCTATGTATACAGTATATGCAACATTATTTTTGTGCAGTATATGGCGGCATTATCTATGTATACAGTATATGCAACATTATTTGTGTGCAGTATATGGCGGCATTATATATGTATGCAGTATATGCAACATTATTTGTGTGTATAGTATATGGCGGCATTATCTATGTATACAGTATATGCAACATTATTTGTGCGCAGTATATGGCGGCATTATCTATGTATACAGTATATGCAACATTATTTGTGTACAGTATATGGCGGCATTATCTATGTATATAGTATACGCAACATTATTTGTGTGCAGTATATGGCGGCATTATCTATGTATACAGTATATGCAACATTATTTGTGTGCAGTATATTGCGGCATTATCTATGTATACAGTATATGCAACATTATTTGTGTGCAGTATATGGCGGCATTATCTATGTATACAGTATATGCAACATTATTTCTGTGCAGTATATGGCGGCATTATCTATGTATACAGTATATGCAACATTATTTGTGTGCAGTATATGGCGGCATTATCTATGTACACAGTATACGCAACATTATTTGTGTACAGTATATGGCGGCATTATCTATGTATACAGTATATGCAACATTATTTGTGTGCAGTATATGGCTGCATTATCTATGTATACAGTATATGCAACATTATTTGTGTGCAGTATATGGCGGCATTATCTATGTACACAGTATACGCAACATTATTTGTGTACAGTATATGGCGGCATTATCTATGTATACAGTATATGCAACATTATTTGTGTGCAGTATATGGCTGCATTATCTATGTATACAGTATATGCAACATTATTTGTGTGCAGTATATGGCGGCATTATGTATGTATGCAGTATATGCAACATTATTTGTGTGCAGTATATGGTGGCATTATCTATGTATACATTATATGCAAGATTATTTGTGTGCAGTATATGGCGGCATTATCTATGTATACAGTATATGCAACATTATTTGTGTGCAGTATATGGCGGCATTATCTATGTACACAGTATACGCAACATTATTTGTGTACAGTATATGGCGGCATTATCTATGTATACAGTATATGCAACATTATTTGTGTGCAGTATATGGCTGCATTATCTATGTATACAGTATATGCAACATTATTTGTGTGCAGTATATGGCGGCATTATGTATGTATGCAGTATATGCAACATTATTTGTGTGCAGTATATGGTGGCATTATCTATGTATACATTATATGCAAGATTATTTGTGTGCAGTATATGGCGGCATTATCTATGTATGCAGTATATGCAACATTATTTGTGTACAGTATATGGCGGCATTATCTATGTATACAGTATATGCAACATTATTTGTGTACATTATATGGCGGCATTATATATGTATGCAGTATATGCAACATTATTTGTGTACATTATATGGCGGCATTATATATGTATGCAGTATATACAACATTATTTGTGTACAGTATATGGCGGCATTATCTATGTATGCAGTATATGCAACATTATTTGTGTACAGTATATAGCGGCATTATATATGTATACAGTATATGCAACATTATTTGTGTACAGTATATAGCGGCATTATATATGTATACAGTATATGCAACATTATTTGTGTACAGTATATGGCAGCATTATCTATGTATACAGCATATGCAACATTATTTGTGTGTATAGTATATGGCGGCATTATCTATGTATGCAGTATATGCAACATTATTTGTGTACAGTATATAGCGGCATTATATATGTATACAGTATATGCAACATTATTTGTGTACAGTATATAGCGGCATTATATATGTATACAGTATATGCAACATTATTTGTGTACAGTATATGGCGGCATTATCTATGTATACAGTATATGCAACATTATTTGTGTGTATAGTATATGGCGGCATTATCTATGTATGCAGTATATGCAACATTATTTGTGTACAGTATATGGCGGCATTATCTATGTATGCAGTATATGCAACATTATTTGTGTACAGTATATGGCGGCATTATCTATGTTTACAGTATATGCAACATTATTTGTGTACAGTATATGGCGGTATTATCTATGTATACAGTATATGCAACATTATTTGTGTACAGTATATGGCGGTATTATCTATGTATGCAGTATATGCAACATTATTTGTGTACAGTATATGGTGGCATTATCTATGTATGCAGTATATGCAACATTATTTGGGTACAGTAAATGGCGGCATTATCTATGTATGCAGTATATGCAACATTATTTGTGTGCAGTATATGGCGGCATTATCTATGTATACAGTATATGCAACATTATTTGTGTGCAGTATATGGCGGCATTATCTATGTATACAGTATATGCAACATTATTTGTGTGCAGTATATGGCGGCATTATCTATGTATACAGTATATGCAACATTATTTGTGTGTACAGTATATGGCGGCATTATCTATGTATACAGTATATGCAACATTATTTGTGTACAGTATATGGCGGCATTATCTATGTATACAGTATATGCAACATTATTTGTGTACAGTATATGGCTGCATTATGTATGTATACAGTATATGCAACATTATTTGTGTACAGTATATGGCGGCATTATCTATGTATACAGTATATGCAACATTATTTGTGTACAGTATATGGCGGCATTATCTATGTATACAGTATATGCAACATTATTTGTGTGTACAGTATATGGCGGCATTATCTATGTACACAGTATATGCAACATTATTTGTGTACAGTATATGGCGGCATTATCTATGTATACAGTATATGCAACATTATTTGTGTGTACAGTATATGGCGGCATTATCTATGTACACAGTATATGCAACATTATTTGTGTACAGTATATGGCTGCATTATCTATGTATACAGTATATGCAACATTATTTGTGTACAGTATATGGCGGCATTATCTATGTATACAGTATGTGCAACATTATTTGTGTGCAGTATATGGCTGCATTATCTATGTATACAGTATATGCAACATTATTTGTGTGCAGTATATGGCGCCATTATCTATGTATACAGTATATGCAACATTATTTGTGTGCAGTATATGGCGCCATTATCTATGTATACAGTATATGCAACATTATTTGTGTGCAGTATATTGCGGCATTATCTATGTATACAGTATATGCAACATTATTTGTGTACAGTATATGGCGGCATTATCTATGTATACAGTATGTGCAACATTATTTGTGTACAGTATATGGCGGCATTATCTATGTATACAGTATATGCAACATTATTTGTGTACAGTATATGGCGGCATTATCTATGTATACAGTATATGCAACATTATTTGTGTGCAGTATATGGCGCCATTATCTATGTATACAGTATATGCAACATTATTTGTGTACAGTATATGGCGGCATTATCTATGTATACAGTATATGCAACATTATTTGTGTACAGTATATGGCGGCATTATCTATGTATACAGTATATGCAACATTATTTGTGTACAGTATATGGCGGCATTATCTATGTATACAGTATATGCAACATTATTTGTGTGCAGTATATGGCGCCATTATCTATGTATACAGTATATGCAACATTATTTGTGTGCAGTATATGGCGGCATTATCTATGTA
Organism: Rhinoderma darwinii; assembly: GCF_050947455.1. Lineage (NCBI taxonomy): Eukaryota > Metazoa > Chordata > Amphibia > Anura > Rhinodermatidae > Rhinoderma > Rhinoderma darwinii. The sequence continues at coordinate 99,463,738 of NC_134697.1, read as the reverse complement.
TACAGTATATGCAACATTATTTGTGTACAGTATATGGCGGCATTATGTATGTATACAGTATATGCAACATTATTTGTGTGCAGTATATGGCTGCATTATCTATGTATACAGTATATGCAACATTATTTGTGTACAGTATATGGCGCCATTATCTATGTATACAGTATATGCAACATTATTTGTGTACAGTATATGGCGGCATTATCTATGTATACAGTATACGCAACATTATTTGTGTACAGTATATGGCGGCATTATCTATGTATACAGTATACGCAACATTATTTGTGTACAGTATATGGCGGCATTATCTATGTATACAGTATACGCAACATTATTTGTGTGCAGTATATGGCGGCATTATGTATGTATACAGTATACGCAACATTATTTGTGTGCAGTATATGGCGGCATTATCTATGTATACAGTATATGCAACATTATTTGTGTGCAGTATATGGCGGCATTATCTATGTATACAGTATATGCAACATTATTTGTGTGCAGTATATGGCGGCATTATCTATGTATACAGTATATGCAACATTATTTGTGTACAGTATATGGCGGCATTATCTATGTATACAGTATACGCAACATTATTTGTGTACAGTATATAGCGGCATTATATATGTATACAGTATATGCAACATTATTTGTGTACAGTATATGGCGGCATTATCTATGTATACAGTATATGCCATATTATTTGTGTACAGTATACGACGGCATTATTTGTGTGTACAGTATATTATGATATTATTTGTGTATATAACAAATGACTCATTTGTACATTCAGGAACAAACCTACAATTGTTGGCTGAAATACAGACAACGAAGGTTTGATGTGAAACCAAGTAAGACTTGGTGTATTGACCTTAAAATATCATAAGTATACCTATAAACAAAGGTCAATTAACACTCAGATAATTTATAGAAAAATTACAAAGCTTTATTAGGACATAAATACACACATAATGAATAATAAAAATAGAACCATGCTATGCAGAGAGTGTCCTGCAGTTGGAAGCAATATAGGAAGACTAAGATCCAAAAGTGTCGTGCAGTGCAGAGATCCGGCGTTTTATAATAAACATATATTTATAACAAAAGTCGAGTGACACATGTATTATCGCCCAGTGTTGCCTGCATGTAACGTTATGGAGTCTAAACATAGGCCAGATGTAAGGCCAAGAAAAGACTTACCCATGAGTGATTGCTCCTACAACTGCAGAGACACCAAACCCGACGCGCGTTTCGGCGGAAATGCCTTCGTCCGGGGGTGGCATCTCTCCAGCGGAACAAGGTATTTAAACAGCCAATATCCAATGAAAATGTTAAGGGCACATACGGAGAGATAATCAATGTGATTAGCCACTATAGAGCGACACACGTGAGGTACAGAGCGAACCCGTGACGAACTTCCGGTACTGCGTCATCAGGGAGGACGGAACAGGAGCGCACCAGGCGCACATGCTCCGCCCCTCCAGATAAAGACACATGAGCGAAAGACGTCCGAGACACTCCCCCCTGACGTGAGCGCTGGGCTAGTCATCTGTCAAAATGCAGTATGTATATAAACTCCGCCCTACATGGGATACACGGCTGTTTGCCCGGCTGTTGATATGTTTGTCAAGTCTGTAAGCAGAGAATTTGAAAAAATACCCAGGAGTGTAAGATGTGACAATCTCACAAATACAGAACGTCAAAGTCTTCGGCAAATTGCCAAAATGGACGACATAGTATTCAAAGCGGCCGACAAAGGTGGCAACATAGTTGTGTGGCCCTGCAAAATGTATGAGGCAGAGGCCTATCGCCAGCTACATAACGCAGAATGCTACAAAAAAATGACCTACAATCCTCTCTCTGCTTACAGACTTGACCTTCAGAAACTTCTGAACACAGCGGTACAGAGGAATATCATATCAAAGGATGTAAATATAGCACTTACCATCTCTGAACCGACTATTCCAACTCTATATTTGTTACCTAAAATCCATAAGAATGCCACAATTCCACCTGGTCGCCCAATTATTTCAGGCAAAGGTAGTCTCACGGAAAAAATATGTCTGTTTATTGATCATCATCTGAAGGACATCGTTAAAAATTTACCATCTTACACTCGCGATACAACAGATCTACTACAAAAGATCAATGGCATCAATATGGAGGATGATATGCTGCTCGTAACCTGTGATGTCGAGTCGCTTTACACGAGCATTCGACACACAGATGGTTTGCGAGCAGTGTCCTATTTTCTATCGATGGAAAATATGGATACATCTTTTAGAGAATTTCTATTGAGTCTTCTCGAATATATTCTCACGCATAATTTTTTCACCTTCAACGGGTCCTTCTTCCTACAGCTTCAGGGTACAGCAATGGGGGCTGCATGTGCACCCTCATATGCCAACCTGTTCCTGGGGCTGTGGGAGAGGAACCTGTTGGATGGTGGTCAGGATGTCTCTATGGACCAGGTCATATTTTGGGCCAGGTACATAGATGACATCCTGATCATCTGGAGGGGTACCCCAGACTCTTTGAAGCACTTTATGGACAGTTTAAACACTAACAATCTGAACATCAAACTCACCTATCAGTATCATAAAGATCAGATAGACTTTCTGGATGTTAAATTGTTCAAGGACCAACAAGGGTTTCTACAGACAGACGTTTTCAGAAAATCGACTTCTGTCAACGCATTACTCCATGCGTCGTCTTCCCATCCGACACATATTATAAGAGCTGTACCCATTGGGCAATTTCTTAGAATCAAAAGAATTTGTTCATCAGAAGAAATTTTTGAAAAACAGGCGTTTGCACTAACAGAACGTTTTTTGAGTCGAGGGTATAGCAAAAGGTGTATTAAAACAGCATATCATCGCGCAAAAACAACCCCAAGGGAGAATCTGTTATTCTCCAAAAAAATACAACAAATCGACCCCCGAGTTAGGTTCACTACAAACTATCACTCAAGATGGCCTCAGATGAACGCTATTTTGAGACAATTTTGGCCTATTCTCCTGGCAGACCCTAACATCGAAAGACATGTCACACAATTCCCATGTGTATCGGCTCGTCGTTCTCGCAATTTGCGAGACCATTTAGTGAGAAGCCACTATCAACCGAAAAATTTAAAATCTCCCTTTGGGACAAAAGGACCAAAATGGGGCTGCACCCCATGTGGACATTGTGTGGCATGTCCAAACATTGACCGGGCCACTACATTTGTTGACGCAAAAGGGGAAAAAACATACAAAATTACGCAACATATTAATTGCTCCACAAAAGCTGTCGTATATTACGCTACATGTCCCTGCCCAAAAATATACATCGGTCTAACGTCTAGAGAATTGAAAGTGAGAGTCAGGGAACATATGTGTGATATTGCTGGGGCAGAGAATATGGACTCTATGGACCAACTTAAACTAAAACCCATAGCCCGTCATTTCAAAACACACCATGCGTGCAATCCAAAAGATTTAAGAGTTAAGGGCATTGATTGCATTAGGATGGGCATTCGAATGGGAGACATTGGCCAAAAGTTGGCTCAATGCGAGTCGAAATGGATTTGGACTCTCAAAACCCTTTTTTCCACAAGGTTTAAATGAAGTTCTCAGCTTTGCGTCGTTTCTTTCACCTATGGTATCCCCAGCGGTCCCATTTTTAATTGTTCTTAATCTATTTTTAATTATACTTTTTTGTATCTCCTACATACAGACAGATGAATGGTTGAGGCACCATAGATTTGTATTTCTTCTGGAAAGATGGAGATGATATATTGGAACACAACCCGTTGATGACGAACAATATGGATCAGCTTCTATACTCATTTATTTATTCATTTATGTATTTTCTTTGGAATATGAATGTAAACATCATTATTATTTATGTAATCACTATCCGTTATATATTGCATGTAATAGCTGACTTATTTGAAACCAATGAAATTTTTCGTAGGCACTTTCATTTTAGTTTCACTTCACTATATACAATAATAAATTGTTCTTATCAACATGTTTGTTTATATAACACATTTATTTATTTTGTATACTTATGCACACTTATGCACATATGCATGTTTATGTATTTTCATTTATATTGCTTATATATATATATATGTTGCACATTTCATTTCACATTATCACTTGGTCACACATATATTTATATTTCATTTTTGTTTAAACCTCACTATGCATCACATCACGCAACTTTGGGATATTACACCTATGCAATAATTGTTTTATATTCTTACACCATAACATACATTTTTTATGTATTCTAGCATCATATTCACATTATATATTGCATACATATATATTTTTTATTTTCATTGGTTTTCATTTTTTATCTACCATTTATCTATTTATTTATTTATTTTTCATACATATTTTTCCATACTTTTATAGGTGTATATATATGTATATATATGTTTTGCGTATGTATGTGTATATATATATATATTTGTTATCATTTTCTTTTATCTTATTTTATTCATTTATTATTATCTATATTTATCTTTATTACTATTTTCATTATTTTTCACTATCATTGTTATCAAATTCTCTTACTTGTATTATGCTTTAGTTCACCTGTCAGCAATACAGGTTTGTGTATATATGTATTTATTTATTTATGATTATACCAATGTTCTGTACGGCAAATGTTGGAATCTATTTTTTACATAGTACATATATATATATATAGAACATTTGTGGCATATTTAATGCCTATTTTCTTCTTTTTAGTTTTTTGTTATTATTCTGTTTATTTACAGCTTTAAGAACACCTTGTTATAGGTAATCTTCGATCTATATACAATATGCTGTATTATGTCTCATTATGATCGGTATTGTTTTTCAATACCTGCTCCATCTATATGTTTCGATATCCTATTTTTAGCCTCATCTTTTATTCTGTCTTATCTCTTTTCCATCAACAGCCGTGTATCCCATGTAGGGCGGAGTTTATATACATACTGCATTTTGACAGATGACTAGCCCAGCGCTCACGTCAGGGGGGAGTGTCTCGGACGTCTTTCGCTCATGTGTCTTTATCTGGAGGGGCGGAGCATGTGCGCCTGGTGCGCTCCTGTTCCGTCCTCCCTGATGACGCAGTACCGGAAGTTCGTCACGGGTTCGCTCTGTACCTCACGTGTGTCGCTCTATAGTGGCTAATCACATTGATTATCTCTCCGTATGTGCCCTTAACATTTTCATTGGATATTGGCTGTTTAAATACCTTGTTCCGCTGGAGAGATGCCACCCCCGGACGAAGGCATTTCCGCCGAAACGCGCGTCGGGTTTGGTGTCTCTGCAGTTGTAGGAGCAATCACTCATGGGTAAGTCTTTTCTTGGCCTTACATCTGGCCTATGTTTAGACTCCATAACGTTACATGCAGGCAACACTGGGCGATAATACATGTGTCACTCGACTTTTGTTATAAATATATGTTTATTATAAAACGCTGGATCTCTGCACTGCACGACACTTTTGGATCTTAGTCTTCCTATATTGCTTCCAACTGCAGGACACTCTCTGCATAGCATGGTTCTATTTTTATTATTCATTATGTGTGTATTTATGTCCTAATAAAGCTTTGTAATTTTTCTATAAATTATCTGAGTGTTAATTGACCTTTGTTTATAGGTATACTTATGATATTTGTGTATATAGTATAGGTATTGCGTATGGGTACAGTATGGCAGTACTTATATGTGCAGTATGAGAACGTTCTTTATATGTGTTATGTAGGGGTGTTAGTTATGTGAAGAGTATGGCAGAATTTTCTATGTACACTTTATGGTAAGATTTCTACCCATAAATCCCACTACTTTGGAAAAACCTGTGTGGGCTTCTACTTCATTCTATCTTCCCCACCTCTTGCTTATCTACACTCCGTATACTAAAATGTAGACAAAAAATAGTAGGACTCCAGAATCGGACAAGTCGTGTTCGTAGTCTGTTTCCATGGAAACACATGAGCTTTATAGGTACATACGTTCTAAGGATACAAAGCACCATGCTCAGGTCATAGCTGCCTGCCGTCACCACTAGGGGGCTGATGTGTATACAGCTTCTATTCAGGTCAATAAGAGCCATATACAACCGAATACAGATGGGCAACTTTTCTATATTAGGAAACCGCACCAAATCATCCTTCATTGACGGATCTCTTACCTTCACAACTAGAAAGATAACGGAAGAAGAGTCAAAAGCGCCATTGTAAAGCGTTATTATTGTAGAGCGTCCAGATCCAAACAAATTTCCCACCTATTTAAAAAAAAAGAACATTTCATCATTTCCTAGATGATCAGACACGCATCACACTAAACACTGAGACCCCCATAAACCCCTTTAGGACCAAGCCATTTTTGTGCTTTCAGGACTAGATTTTTAGGTCTCTTGGCATATTAGAACTAATAACGTTCTTATTTTTGGTCTAGTATTTTATGCTACAAGTTGTTGTTTTTTTCGGGTTTGTTTATGCATTCTTATGAATTTCGTTTTGGGGGAGGAGCAAAAAAAAACAACTTATTCTGCCGTGTTTTTTTTTCTGGAGATACCAAATATGTAATATTACTGTTTACAGGTTTTTAAAATATAATAATGTTTTTTTTTGTTATTTTCATATTTTTTTAGCAATACTTTTTTTATTTATTTTATATATATATATTTTATTTTGGTCCCATAAAGGGTCTTTGACTTAACATAACTATTGGTAAAAGCCTCTCTTTAAAATCATCGTCTCTTCTAGACCTGACTGTCACTCCAATGTCATGAAGATAACCCATTTTCAAAAGGAAACGGGCGTGGCGATCAGCAGATTGCCGCAGGTCTGTCTTTTCTCACTCCCAGTTCATCCCTTAGCTATTATAGCCGGGGGAAGCTGCGGCCAGAAACACATTTCCACTGCAGGGCAAATGTAGCATTACACGCCAGCCATTCATATAGTGCAAAGGGCGCAATGGTCTCTCCGGCCAGAGGAGGGTCCTAAGGGGGGGCACCTTCCTCTATGACAAACCCGTTAAAGTCGGAAAACAAACAATCTGGTTACAAAGTACTAATAATACATTACAATAAATGAGTATTACAATACAATATGGACAAGTTCTGCCCTCCTCCCCTTCCCTGTCTTATACCTATTCCATATATTGGTAGTTCTGTGCATGCGCACCATCCTGCCACCGCCCTGACTTATATCTCAAGAGTGAGGCCCCATGCACACGGCCGTAAAAATCGTCTGTAATTATGGTCCGCAATTACGGACCCATTCTCTTCTATTGACCACGGACACCTTCCCGTATATTTGCGGGAAGGTGTCCAGGCCGTAGAAATGTTCAGAAAATTATGGAACATGTCAATTCTTTTGCTTTTTACTGGCCGCGCTCCCATATTTTGAAATTGGGGCGACTGGCCGTGCCCCTAATCGCGGACAGTGGTTACATGCACAGCCGTGTGCAGGAGCCCTTACAGAAATAGCCGAGCAGCGCTTACCTGGCTATTTCCGTAACTCCCACAGAACAGTATAGAAAAGAGCCGCACAAATGCATGGCCACCTCTTCTTTTAGTCCCTGTCTGGAATCAGCAGCCAGCAGCCGCCTCACCAAGCAAATCTGAAGTCGGGTGACCCCCGTTCTCGATGTAGCGGCAGATCCCAAAGCTGGGACCCGCATCTATCGGACCGGGAGTCACTGGGAATTGAATGTCCCTGCGGCTGCCCAACTTTGTTATATAGATGTTCCTGTTTGCGAAGGTGAATTGTACTATTAGCAATTTTCTAACGTTCAAGTGTAAGAAAGGTAAACGTACATATTAAACAGGTCCGGTTTTATGGGGTAGCAAACTGGAGAATTACCCAGGGCTTCCAGGAGTAAACGTAAACCACCCGGTATTATTTAGCAGTATATGGTGGTATTATTTGGAAAGTGAATCGCAGTATTATGTGGACTATTCAAGGGGGAATTACTTGGATACTGCATATTATCTGGGCACTGTGTGGTGGTATTTTGTGGGCAATATCAAAGTCACCCTGACTTGAAATAATATACTACATTTTTCCCAATGTCCAATTTCCAAGATATAAGCATACTGACCTGCATATTAGTCAAAATTAGGAAAATTCCTCCAATCGCCAGCAGAGTGAGAGCAGGAAATAGGAGCACAGCAGTATCTGGTCAAATAAATACATAAATAAGTGTGTATATAGATAGAGTCTCAAAATAATTGCTGATCAAGCTTATATTCAAGATGAGACCTTACAAGAGATTTATAGAGAGTCAATTTGATGGTTATCTCTTTTTAGACACCCTAAAATGTGTTTGCTTTTGCAGCTGCTGCCTGACATTGAGTGTTGATGTGTTTTCTTGTTCTGTTCTCCCCAGTTGCACTCAAACTAAAGGAAATCTTTCACAATAAAAAAAAAAAATAGTCCTATTTGCGGCCATCATATTATAGAGCACAAGGAGCTGAGTAAATTGAATAATTACTAATTACTTTACATTTATCGACATTACATTTCTTGTCCGTGCGGAAAGCTTAGCATGGCCTTAGTGTACTATTTTATAATGCATTAAAGGGGTATTTCCGTCTCAGACATTTATGACATATCCTCGCATCTATCCCGAGAACTTGGGAACCCCCGACCCCGTCTCCCCGTTTAGTGAGGCAACCAACGATTCCAGACGGAGATTTAGTGGCAAGTTGGCTGGGTGCACAGAAACTGACGAGCTTGCTCAGCCAGGCTGTTTCCTTAACTCCCATAGTCGTTCTCCCACTTTTATGGGAGTTACGTAAAGCAGCGTAGTTCAGCAAACTTGCCACTGAATCTCCGCCTGGATGCGGGGTCTTGGGAACCCGTTCTCGAGATAGGGGCGGGGATATGCCATAAATGTCTGGGATGGGAATACACCTTTAAACTCTCAAGTGAATTTTTTTATTGTTGCCCCCGTTTGGTAAAAGGTAGGGCAGGTCATCCTCTTACCGGGCGCTTTGTTGCCGAACTAAATGCTCCGTTCCTGGGCCACCGTTATGTCACATGACCGCAATGTGACTACCTGATTTCTACAGTGTCTGCTGTGTAGACCGGAAGTTTATTTTTACTATACATTCCTATCAGCTGCTCAATGCTATAGAGCCTTGTTCTAGACTCTTATAATGTAGGAATAAATGTTACACCTTTAAGGACATTACATTGACCCACCTGCTGTAGAGAATGCAATAAGGAGGGTTGCTGTTGTATAAACACAACTACGAAAAAAAGAAAAGTTTAATGAGAAATAGGATTGCTCTTAGATCACGAATTAAAGGTATTAGAAGATTTTTCCGGAAATAAATGTATCGGAGTACAGACTCAATAGAAAGTCCATGAGCCCGTCCTCCGATACATCGGCTTTCCGGTAAAAGCCGAACAGACACGAAGCAGCTGAGCGCTCACTCGAGACCTTCAGCTGCTTCGTTATAGCGATTGGTGGGGGTCTCAGTCCTCATACACCCACCAATCCAAACTTCTGACGTGTCACTATGACACGTCAGAAGTTTGTCAAACGTTTAGCTACATTTTAATGTAACAGTCCTTTAAGGGGACTAAAAAAAAGTTCAATAATGTAAAACAAAAAAATTCTTCCACAGCGCAAAAAATTATAAATGATGCCATTTTTTATATAAGTCAATTTTATTTAATCAAAATATAAAAATCATATGAAAAATATACTTATTGTATATCCCCATACTAGTCTTGACCCAAACAATAAAATTATGCCCTGATTTAATTTTTTAAGGTGAATGCTGTGGAAAAAATGCTTTTTTTTAATCATTCCCCCATACACAAAAAATTCATAGAAATGAAATACTACCATATAGTTACCCAAAAATAATGCCTAAAAAAGACACAAAAACAAATGCTGCATCCTGAAGGCCAAAATTAGACATGGAGGATTTCAATTTTAGGAACCATATTTTTGCTTATGTGGTGCAGGTTCATCGATGATTAAATAGAGTAAAATCATTGAATTCCCACTTACATGGCAAGAAACCTTGTCACTGCTGTTCCGAATCGATCAAATATAAAACCACCTGGAAAGGTCATGGCACTGTTCATGAAAGCTGCCACTGTAAATATTAAAGAGAAACGCTCATCCTGAGATGGACAACCTAAAAAAAAAATATATATGACTGCATCACTATCAATATGTACATATGTGTGTATACATATATCAACTTTTTGTTTTTTAGAAAAAATTTATATAGGCGTATTCCATAGATGTGTGTGGGCAAGAGGAGCTGTAGCTGGGCCCGCAGTCCGCTGTCCGAGATAGAACTGATTTTGGTGCCCCTCTGGCAAAGATTTGTTTATATTAAAAGTCAATGAGGCGACACATCGATCCTTCAATATTTTTATCAAATGAAAAAAATAAAATTGTGGAAATTTTTTTGTAATTTTTTTTTTCTTAAATGTTTGTGGACTGTTTACCACATTCAGGAACTTCAGCTTAGTATTATAATCTAAATCATTACTTCCTTAAAAAAAAATCTTTCTTCCCCATAATGTAGAAAGTTATTTACATATATTATGCTTAGCATTTCTTATACCTTGCAGCTATTTTTTTTTACCTACTATCTATTCTTTCTACCAAGTCTATATTATCGGCTAGTCTACTGTGGACAACCGCTTTTTGTTAGAGGAGACCCCTGATAATAGATTGATCACAGGATGTCAAGCTAAGTGATCAGTTCTAATCAGCAGCAAGTGTTCTGTTTTCCTGCAGTGCCACCACAGGAGAAATTAAGCTTTACACCATTCCCATTGAAATCCATGGTGTACCGTGTAAAACCCTAACAGAATGAGAGACCTGCTTAGTTTCTAAACCGGACAACCCCTTGGGACAATATCTGCAGATATAACGTAAGAATGTTTGGTTCTGCTGTTTTTGAAAGGAATTCGACAGTTTCATATACAGCAATTCCCTGATATAGATCTCTTATTGGATCCTTAACATCTGAGATCCGATCACAGATCAGGACAGCATCGCGGTGAACATATTTTGCTCAGTTTGTCTGTCTGGTCCGTTTTATAACAGCCTGTGTCTGCTGCACAATGGGCAGAATACCATAAATAACAGCCTGTACTCCGGTGATAGTCTCACAGAGCAGTGTTGGGGAAATTTATTTCCCTGCCATTGCCTTGCACCCTATCCTTATGTTCCATTTAGTAATATTAGGGAATTGCTGTATATCAAGACAGATTATATTAATATCTTCTCTGCTACATGCTGTACATCTGTAGTGTGGAACTGACCAGGGCCAGTTTTATAGAAAATGGGACCCTGGGCAACAAGGAATCTAGGCCCCCCCCCCCCCCCGTTTGCCATTTTTGACAGATAATACTGCCCATGAAACCCACATAATTCCATCATATAATGCCCCAAAAATATGCAGCTAATACTCCCTTAAAGGGGTTTTCCAGTCCTAAGAAATTTATGGCCTATCCTCAGGCGGCGGTTCACAATATTACAGCCTTCTCCCATTGTAGTGAATGGGAGAGGGATGTAATACTGTAAACTGCCACTATGTGTGTCGGCGAGTCACGGTGCATGCAGTAAACAAAAAGAAGGAAAAGAATAACTTGTACTAGCGTTGCGGCGCGTTCAAAACAGCTGAACGGCGGGGGTCCTGGATGTCCGACTCCGACCGATGAGGATAGGTCAGCAATTTCTTAGGACTGGAAAACCCCTTCAAAAGATCCCACCTAATACTGCCATATCATTCTCACATATTACTGCAATCCATTTCCCAAATAATACCACCATACACTATTGAATAATACAAATAATACTAGGCGGTTTCAATTTGCTCCTTGGCTTCCCGTCATCTAGGAATTTGCCGCTCGTGGGCAATTTCTCAGTTTGGCATCCCCTAAAACCGGTTCTGGCAAAGACGGTGCAAAGATAATGCAATTCTAATGAACAATTCTGCAGTTTGGTAGACAAAGCTTTGGCATTATTTATACTTACCACCAGTACCATTAGTAGTCTGATTCCCTGTGTCTTGACACAGATCATCGTAGTAGTTCTCCTTCTTTAGCACGAACACAAGGGATGTCCACCCAAAAGTGACCCCCGCAAAGCAAATGCATTCTATAAGTCCTGTGATAAAAGTCAGCACATACTGGCAACGCATCTCCGCTGGAGTGAAAGAAGCATTAACAAAGAGCAGGAGATTAATTAGCGCTTGAATTATAGGATAACATTTTGCCCACCTGCAGCCACCACTAGGGGGAGCTTAGGAGCTTACTGAATACTATTTATACATTGAACTCAATTATAAAGCAGTATGCTGTAAACTCCTGAGCGCCCTCTACTGGTGGCCACAGGCAGCAATCATTTTATTTTTAAGAGGTTGTGCAGCACAAAATATAAAAAAATATTGATTAACTTTAAGATGTTCTATGGTAATATGTAAAGAAAGCTTAAACATTGAAATCACAAGTGCCACTCAAACTTCTTAATATAGAATTTGTTAACAAATGGACCCCAGTTGTGATCTTGGAAATGGATCTTGCAGGGGGCGTTGTATCTCATTCATATATGTTATACCTCTATCCCGATCCGCAGGGGTGTAACTATAGGGGGTGCAGGCGAAGTTGTACCTGGTGAAACCTGAGAAGGTCCAAAAGTTCCCTCTGCCCCAGACGAGGAGACCAGTAATATAAATGGCACGTGATAGATAGGGGGCGCTCTTACACATTTTACATTAGATTCAAGTTAAGGACGATAAAAAACATAAGATATGGAGATAAACATCTTATTTCCATTAAAGGAATGAGATGATATAATAGTAAAAACATTCAAAAAAAATTCTCAAACCTGTTGGCCAAGTCAATCTTCTCTTCTACCTTCAGTCCTATAGGGGCTTTACGGAGGAAAGCAAAACATATTATAAATTAAGTGCAACCAAAAATGCATTTCTCTAAAAACAGCGCTACTCTTGGCCATGGGCTGTGTCTGGTGCTGCAGCAATGGGGATGAGCTGTAATACCAGATACAGCCTATGGACATGGGAGGCGCTGTTTTTGGAAAAATGCGAACTTATTTTTTTCTAATCCTGGACAAACCCTTTGACTACAACTATTCAGAGAACACTTGAATATGAAGAGCAACTACATAAAATGGACTTACACGTGGAGGCATCTCAATCCTTTCGGCAGGTCCCTGCTAGCTATTCTACTGTATGTCACTTCATATCCTGTGTAATAAACACAGTCGGAAGGTTTCCACACATCCTACACACATCAGCTGACATCACTCCCTTACCACCACCATGCTCACCTCCTGCTCACCACTCCCTTACCGCCACCATGCTCACCTCCTGCTCATCACTCCCTTACCACCACAATGCTCACCTCCTGCTCATCACTCCCTTACCGCCACCATGCTCACCTCCTGCTCATCACTCCCTTACCGCCACCATGCTCACCTCCTGCTCATCACTCCCTTACCGCCACCATGCTCACCTCCTGCTCATCACTCCCTTACCGCCACCATGCTCACCTCCTGCTCATCACTCCCTTACCGCCACCATGCTCACCTCCTGCTCATCACTCCCTTACCGCCACCATGCTCACCTCCTGCTCATCACTCCCTTACCGCCACCATGCTCATCTCCTGCTCATCACTCCCTTACCGCCACAATGCTCACCTCCTGCTCATCACTCCCTTACCGCCACCATGCTCACCTCCTGCTCATCACTCCCTTACCGCCACCATGTTCACCTCCTGCTCATCACTCCCTTACCGCCACCATGCTCACCTCCTGCTCATCACTCCCTTACCACCACCATGCTCACCTCCTTCTCATCACTCCCTTACCACCACCATGCTCACCTCCTTCTCATCACTCCCTTACCACCACCATGCTCACCTCCTGCTCATCACTCCCTTACCACCACCATGCTCACCTCCTTCTCATCACTCCCTTACCACCACCATGCTCACCTCCTTCTCATCACTCCCTTACCACCACCATGATCACCTCCTTCTCATCACTCCCTTACCACCACCATGCTCACCTCCTGCTCATCACTCCCTTACCGCCACCATGCTCATCTCCTGCTCATCACTCCCTTACCGCCACCATGCTCACCTCCTTCTCTTACCCTTCCTGGAGTTCGCGTTTTCTCCTGATTTTCTTCGGCTTTTATCAGCTACATTTTGCTGATCTCTGTTTTTTATATTTTTCTTTTCACGAGACTCGTATGAGTGAGACTAATAAATGAGCACATCTGTCATCCTGTTTCCTTCCTGTTTTCAGCAGCTGCTATAAACACACAAGACATCTCTTTAAAATATACAAATTTGTAAAAAAGTAAGGGCACCCCAGGTAAAGTATTACAATTTTTAACGTATATGGACATATCAATATTTGACCGTCACGGGTGAATACAAAACAATGACAAATGGGAACAATTCACACATCCTTGTGTAGCTCTCCCATCTGACATTGACCCCTCTGACATTGACCTGGAGAAACTTTTTCCCATTCCGCCATGGAAATTTTTTTCCGTTGTGTGATGTTTGAGGGGTTCCCTGCATGCACAGCCCATTTCATATCCCCCACAGCATCTCGATGGGATTTTGATTTTGACTTGACCCTCTGTTTCTATTTTTTAGCCATTCCTTGGTGGAGTTACTGGTATGTTTAGGGTCGTGGTTATGTCGTAAGGTCTACATTCATCTGAGCTTCGATCTTCTGCAAAGTGGGTGAGATTTAACAAATGTCATCCACACGCTGAGTAAATATTCCAACCAGAAATTGACCTGCGGTGCGTATTTTTCGGACTGCAGCAAAGGAAAGTGGACTGAAGTGCTGCGTTTTTCAGAGGAGACGTCACCATCTCCCAGCATTGAGAAAATCCGCACCATTTCCTGCAGTAAAAAACGCAGGAAATGGTGCGTTTTTGCCACAGCGGAATGTCTGCTAGTTGCAGTGGAATTGGCGCACAAAATTTAGTTACGTGTGGACAAGCCTTTTACGACCGTAGATCTGTAAATCTACGTTGTGAAAGGGGACCCAGCGTCGTCAAAGCGGGACACAGCAGAGACCCAGCGGCAATGCTTGCGATCAGAAAAAATTCTGATCGCAAGCATTTAAACCCCTTTTTACGGCCCTGCGCGGTGAGATCGCGGGAGCCGGTGTACTCCTATAGCAGCTGGGAGTCTTGTGAACGTTCCCAGCCGTGCTATAATAGGAAGATCGCCTGTGGCCGCTCCCAATAGCAATGAACTGATTTTGCCATAGACTGCAATATTGTGATATTGCAGTCTATAGCATAAGCGATCTAATGATCGCAGGTTCAAGCCCCCTAGGGGGGATAAATAAATGCAAAAAAAAAAAGGCGAAGAAGTTGTAAAAATAAATAAAGAAAATAAAAAATATATAAAAATTCAAATCATCCCCTTTCCCTAGATCACATATAAAAATAAATAAATAAACATAAACACATTAGGTATCCCCACTTCCGAAAAATGCCCAAACTATAAAAATATAAAGAAAATTATCCAATACGGTGAACGCCGAAAAAAAAAAGGTAAAAATGGCCGAATCCCAGTTTTTTTGCCACTTCAACTCCCACAAAAAAATTTAATAAAAAGTGATGAAATGCCCAACATTCCCCAAATGGTATTAATAAAAACGACATCTTTCCACGTACAAAAAGACGCCCTACACAGCTCTGTGCGCAGAAATATAAAGAAGTTACGGGAGTCACAATATGGCGATGCCAAAAATTGTTTGTTTCTTTCAAACTTTTCCATTTTCTTAAAGCTACGAAGGCCTCATGCACACGGTCATGCCCGTAATCACGGCCCACGATGTCGGGCACAGCCGGTCGCAGACAGCCGCCCGCATTTTCGGCATTACAAAGTATGGGAGCACAGACCGTAAAAAGCAAAAGAACATGTCCTATCCTTTGCGGTACGCTTCTACAGCCCGGACACCTTCCCGTAAATAAATGGGAAGGTGTCCGTGGACAATAGAAGTGAATTGGTCCGTAATTGTGTAAAAATTATTTTGAGGGCGGGGTGGAACAAACAAAAGCATAAAGACGAAAATGAGTCTGTTCCTGAAAGGGTTAATGGGTCAACTTTAGTCTTGCCCTGGTCTTTTTTCATGACAGTAAAGCTGGGTTCACACGAGCATGTTCGGAACGTATTTCGGCCGCAAGTCCCGGACCGAACACACTGCAGGGAGCCGGGCTCCTAGCATCATACTTATGTACGATGCCTCTCCGTGGAACTACTGTCCCGTACTGAAAACATGATTACAGTACGGGACAGTGGTCCCGCAGCGAGGCAGGGACTCCTAGCGTCGTACATAACTATGATGCTAGGAGCCCGGCTCCCTGCAATGTGTTCGGTCCGAAATACGTTCTGTCCGAAATACGTTCCGTCCATTACGGACGTAACATGCTCGTGTGAAGCCGGCCTAAGGGGAAACACGTAGCGGATTTTCAGTTTATTACATTAGCAGCAAAGTGGATGAGATTTAAAAAATTTCCATGCAGATATTGGCCTGTGCTGCAGATTGTTTAATCTGTAGCATGTCGATTTATGCTGCGGAAATATTACTTTAAGGCTATGTTCACACAGGACGGATATGCTGCGTAAAAATACACAGCGTATCTGCCCTGGTCCCCGCAAGGAATTCTGACCGAAAATCTTAGGGTTTTGCGATTTTTTTGCAGCAGAATCGCAGCTTTTCCACTGCAAATATCGCAACATCTGATTTTATGGGCGGGTTTTACCTCCCATTGAATACAATGGGGAAAACTCGAAACAGGTAACCAGCGATTCCGCAGCATAAATTGACATACTGCAGATTTAAGAACCGCACCACAGGTCTACTGTATTAGGCCTCATGCACACGGCCGTGCCCGTAATCACGGCTTGCGATTGCGAGCACGGCAGGCCGTCGACGGCCGTAGGCCGCCTTTTCGTGCCGTGCTCCCATATAAAGTATGGGAGCGCGGCCTGTAAGATCAGAAAAGTAGGACATGCTCCATAATTCCCCGTATGGATCTACGGCACGTACACCTTTCCGTAGCGCTACAGAAAGGTGTCCGCGGCCAATAGAACCAGGTGGGTCCGTAATTGCGGTCCGCATTTACTGAGGTTTTTTTTTACGGTCGTGTGCATGGGGCCTTATGCTGAGGATTTTCCAAAAAGAAATACGTTGCAAAAAATCTGCAGTGTTTACGCTACGTGTGGACATATCCTTATGCAGCTTATTTTCCCTATAGTTGGATGGGGAAGTGAAAATCTGCAACAAATACCAAACGTTGCGACTTTGCTGCGGAATAGCTGCAGGATTGCAGTAAATTTTGTAAGTAGAAAAAAAAAATTCCACTTCAAAATAAAAAAGAATCATGCTGACCTCCATTGGTGCTCTCATAGCGATGCGCCCCCGCTCCCCCGGCGGGCCCCCGAGCAGCCGTCCTCTTGGGATGATGTTTCCTCACACGGCACTGCTATAGCCAATCACAGGTTGCAGCGTCACATGCAACGAAATGTCAACCCAGGAGGCTGGACGCACAGAAACCCGCCAGGGGAGCAGGGACTCTTTACTACGGGGGAGGTGAGTATGATCTGGTTTAGTGAGGACATTCGGCAAGAATTCACTGCGGTTTCTGGGTTGGATTTCCTGCAGAATTTTCCGCTGTAAATCCCACCCGTGTGCGGGGGGCCTAAAGGTTTCCTCCATGTAGATGTAACTTGTGCAACCCTTTTTCTAATGGTAGACTCGTGGAGTTTGACATCATTAGTCGTGAGATCTTCCTGTAGGTCCCGTGATGAAATTCTGGGGTCCTCAGAGACTTCTTTCTGCATCTTGTGTTTTGCTCCTGGGCTGAACTTGCTGCCATGGCTTGCCCTGGGCAAATTGGTAGTTCTTTACATGTAGATAATCTTCCAGACAGTGGAATGATTGATGTCCAATTGTTTGGGGTTCTTCAAAATCCCTTCCCAGGTTCGTACACAGTTCTAACCTTCTTTCTGAAGGCCTCGGTGAGCTCTTGGATCTAGACATGGTGATAAAACACATTTCAACAATAGAGAGCAATCACTTGGTGTAGTCATATCGCGATATGACCACCATAGTGACCCACACATACCAGAAATATTGGGCTTAGGCTAGAGATATGTCAAAAATGTGTATTCCTGGAATATACCTTTAAGAAGCCCATTGCCGGATTGGACACATTAGACATTACATTTTACACCATTTCTCGGTACCCCTGGGTAACTGCTTTTGCCAATTTAGAAATCTCTGCTTGCTTTCCTTTCCTTCCTCCTTTCGCAGCAAGGCTTTTGTCACATGCCCCGTCCTAGAAAACTTAATCATATGAAGGGACAGGTCACTGCCTCTCACAAGACCAACATACTGATCTCCTGCTCCTGGCTGTTCTGAGGATCAAATATAAAGAATTCATCAAGAAACCGAAACGTCTAATGGACACCATATCTGTTCGGTTGTGACTTTTGTATGTCTTTAAATTTCACTCAAAATAATTATCAATAAAAAAAATATGTATTTACAGATGACATCACTCTCCGTAAGGG
Source organism: Rhinoderma darwinii (assembly GCF_050947455.1). Lineage (NCBI taxonomy): Eukaryota > Metazoa > Chordata > Amphibia > Anura > Rhinodermatidae > Rhinoderma > Rhinoderma darwinii. The sequence continues at coordinate 99,445,127 of NC_134697.1, read as the reverse complement.
TTATAGACACAAAATCTTATCCCTTCGGGAGTTCTATCTTTTGGGACAAAGAGTATGCATGTTGTTTTTACAATGAATTAATCATTATTGAGTTTAGGATTTAGGTGCAATTAATGCAAATAAACTAAATTATAGCACTCAATACCAGTCTGCTGCATCAAAAGCTAACAAAATAAAGTTGTCACAAATGTAACTTTCAATGGCGCATCTTATCTCTCATGGCCGACTATGCAATGAGCACATGCACAGCGTGTGTTCAAAATCGAAGGTAGTTCATTCAAGTCAGCCCCATACTGGCTTCTGTTATTGTGTGTGCTTGTTATTTGTCCTGAACTTGACCTGTGGTGACCCTGCTTGTGGCTACTCTTCAGATTCTCCACTCTACCACATCCCGATCCTGCTTAATCTCGTTACCCCACACCTGGTTTGTCTTGGCTGCAATGATGTTTACTCCACGCCTCGTGGTCCTAATGACTTCCATTACCTGCCCTTTGGCTTTTACGACTACGTTCACATCTGTTCCACAGTAACACACACTCGGTTCTGCCAGACCTCCATCACGACCACTGGTCTGTTTGAATATGCTTCAGAATCCATCATTCTCCCCTTTCCGGTACATTTTAATATTGACTATTCTGTAGTCGTTGACCATAACAACTGTTCCCCCAACCCATACCTGTTGTGTCTGGTTTTACCTCAGCTATATGTTTAGGACAACTAAGTCCATGGGCAACTGAGTACCTCAACCTTAACTACAGTCAAGGAAAAGGAGCGTCCAGTGGGTGGATTGTGCCGTCTGGTTGATTCTTCCAATGGGTATCCCAGGAGCCAGATACTATTTTACCCCTGGTCCAGTTTTTGGCACCAGTTCATAAAAAAAACATATTAGAAAGCTGGAGAAAGTTCAAGAAGGAAGGCCAATCAATTTAATTAGTGGCACTGAAGATCTCAGTTAGGCATGGAAGAAAGGCTGTCGAAACAAAATGTATTTACCCCTAAAATAAAGAAGGCTGAGGCATAATATGACAAAAATCCCTAAATAAAGATGTAAATGACTCCTGTTATAATCCTTGAGATAACTTCTTTTCACGGTTACGTCACATGTAACCAATGTGTTAAAGGCTATGGGGCAATTTTTTTAAAATATATTTTAGTATATTAAACTAAAAATTATTTTTGTAAATGTTTTTTATAAAAATTCTTAAACATTTTTTTCATTTTGCAGCCTGCATGTTTTCCAATAGGTAGCAGACTACGGAATGCAATTCACTGTGAAATCCATCAGTCGGTCTGTCTGACTTCTCGATCTCCAGAAGCTCCTGAACGCTGATCTAAGCTGAATTATGACCAACGTTATATATACTACCTCATGCTTATATGACTACTATTAGACTTTAATTTAAACCTGGTTTTCCGGACATCTGCCCGAAGTGCCGAGTAAATTTTCCATTTGATGTGGTCATGCTCTGGCCTCAGTGCTTATTGGGAACAAATACACAAATTCCATCATGATGTAATAGGAGTTTCTATCCCAGATGACTTTCTGCGGTTCTACTCCTGCTATCAACTCCTGGCCTGACTCCTGACCACCGTTCTGTCTCATCCTCCGACTTGCTACTTCCTCACTACTATCCGTTGACGACGCCTGGCTACGATCCTGACGCCGCTACTGGTCTGGGGACCTCCTTGGCTCGAATAAGGGTGAAGAACAGGGAGAATCCTTAGGGCTTATTCAGACGAGCGTGTTTGACATCCGTGTGATGGCCGTTAAAACAACGGCCGTCACACGGACTCATGTATTTCAATGTGGCCATTCATAAGACCGTTGTTTAAACTGGGCGTCTGAAGGATCCGTGAAAAAATAGGACATGTCCTATTTTATTGCGTGTCACGCATCCCTCCATGGAGTCTAGTCTATGGAGGATCCGTGAAAATGCATCCCGCACGGGTGCACCTCGGACGTGAAAAACTTTAGTTACTCACATCCGAGGCTGCCGACGCTCGTCTGAATGTAGCCTTAGACTCCGTGCCCCAGTCTACCCAGTGCCGAAACCAATTGCGGCTTCAGGATTGAGAATCCACTTCTCCAAAGAGAAAATCATCTGATGAACAAATCTGGGATTGTTTGATTCTACCTACCGGAATACATAGTGCCTAAAAGTTGGCGGGGGAGGGATAATGCTATGGGGTTGTTTATCAGGGGTCGGCCTAGGCCCATTATTTCCAGTGAAGGGTAACATTAATGCTACAGCATACAAACACATTTTAGACAATTGTAGCTTCCACCTTTGTGGCAACAATTGGGGTTCGGCCCTTTCCTGTTCCAGCAGGACTATGTCCCTGTGCACAAAGTGAGCTCCATAAAGATATGGTTTGATGAGTTTGGTGTGGGGGAAATTGAGCGGCCTGCACAGTGCTCTGACCTTAACCCCAATCAACACCTTTAGGACTGAAAGCCAGATCTTCTTCTTTAACTTCAGTGTCTGTCACAAACACTCTGTTTGCTGAATGGGCTAAAAATTCCAACAACTCACTCCAACATTATGTGGAAAGCCTTCCCAGAAGAGCGGAGGCTGTTATAGCTAAAAAAAATAAAAGGGGGCCTGTGATCGCAATGGGGTCACTTTACGCCTTGATCATCTATGCAGGTTCAAATCAGGTGGGGGGGGGGTGCGAGCTCGGAGAAGCAAAGACACACTGAGACCAAGTTCTCAAAGTAATACTTCTAATTTATTGAACTACAGTGCTCATACTTATAGCATCAGACGAACAAAGAACATTCCATAACATATGAGTCATCTGTATGTTCAAGCCTTACATCTTCCTTTCCCATAAAAGCTCATTGGTGGAGAACCAGGTGTTCCCTTAGGTTTCCTTTATGCTTAGGGGGGTGGTCAAGCGATTGACCTCCATCTGTTTGCAATTTCAAGGGACGGCAGAGCATCTGCAAACTATTTCTTCTCTTAACCTTTCTAAAATACCCATTATTCTGTATAGTCATAAGAGCATAAACCATTTATCTCTCACAGGGCCTAACTTCATATTAACACTAATGGTTTTGGAATGGGATGTCCAACGAGCTCATACAGGTGTTTTGGTTAGGTGTCCACATACTTTTGGTCATATATTGTATGTCTTCTGTTTATGAATTCTGAGAAATTTCTGCCTTGCACTGACCTCACCATTATCTATGAGACCCTCTACCATGCTAAATAAACCTGCTAACTTAACTTTCCTGCACTGCCTAACCAGTTAAAACACAAAACCGACCAGAAATATCTCCATTTACAGGTCTCTACTAGTCTCCCACAGAACACACCCAGACCGTTACTTCACAAAGCCTCACGCCACAGGTTTCCCGCCTTTATTGTGAATCTTTTCTCTGTCTTCCTGCTTCTAGGGCACTATCTCTCCCTCTGGCACTGTCCCTGCGTCTCAGGGGTTTCAGTCTCCCAAGTCACGGTACCCAGAATCCCAAGGGTTCTGACTTTTTGAAACTGCTCAGTGTCTTAGCACCCCTCCCTGACTCTCAAGGGTTTAATATTTAAAGGGCACTGTCCTCCAACAATCAAGCTTCATAGGAACAAGACCACAAGACCTCCAGACTCTATCCCTGGTCTTTCCACCAAAGGCGCCAAAACTCTTCTTTATACGGCCTCTCCTCTGCCGTCCTTCCTCCTGTAAGCTTGGTGGAACAGTCCATAAGCGTCACCATGCTCGGTCTCCTGCCAACACCAGGCTCTTCCTTGGCCAAGCTGGTCCTCCATACCTCCTCCGTAACTGTCCTCCAAAAGCTTCCCATTCCTTTGTACCGCGCATGTGGCAGAGCCCCAGAGCATCGCCCTCTCCAACAAACCTGTAAGACACACAGATACAGTGCAACACAACATATATATACACAGAATAAACCAATAAACACCTAAGCATCTCAGAAAAACTTTTCAGTCCTCTTAAATTAACAGGCAGAACAATAAAAGGCTTACATAGACAGTCAAACTGTGCATGGGTGGTACTTCGTTTACCCTCCCTACAGGCTCTTGTAACAACTCTCTTTTGTTTTTTTAAAAAAGAAGCTGTGACCCATGCCCATACACAAAAAAATTCCGCCTGTGCGTCTTGTCGGCGGTAAAAGTTGTGGGCAAAAGGTTTGCGGTTCAACCAGATAAGATCACTGATCAAACATCTAACATGCCAGATCAAAAGAAACGGTAGATATAAACCTCCAGGAGTCCTTGAGATGGTCATACTGTGACCCTTTTCTTTTTGGATTTCCCAGCTTAGGCTTAAAGTGTAATTAAAGTCTTTAAAAAAACTTTTGACATGTCACAATTTTTGATCGGTGGGGGTCCCAGCACTGACAAGTTTGAACGAAGTGGCTCAATACAGGCTCAGCAGAAAGTCTGTGCAGGCTCAAAAGCAAGTCTGTGGGTCTGTACACCGCTCGCTCGGCTTTCCGAGAGAAGCCAATTGGAAACAAAGCAGCTCAGCGCGCCATCGCGCTTCATTTTAGTGATCGGTGGGGGTCTCAGTGCCCGGACCCCACCGATCAAAACTTCTGACATGTCCAAAGTTTTTTAAAAGTTTAGTTACCCTTTAAGACTCATCTACTTCAACTTATGAAGCATCTTCAGAAGAGTTTCTAGGAAGGTAATGATTATAGCAATCACATTGAAGGTCCTCGGTTGGCATTGGCCAACAGCATCTAATACCATCGGAGCAGTTCTGTTACAGTATCACCCAGATTTTTTGCGCTGTTCTACTACTATGTACATCTCAAGCTCACTTTCTGCTTTTATTTGTTCCTTCCTCATCATATAGGAAGTTTATAGTCACGTGCATCCTCATACTCACAAATATAATCACATGAAGGAACAAGTCAGAAGGTTCCACAAGACAAGTCCTCATCTCTCCCATGCTTCTATGATTTTTGACCATTTGGTCTCAGGCCATCTCCCACGCATATCTGAAGAAAAAAAAATTCTAGGAAGTTTGTAAAGAATGAACTAAAAACAATTCTTATGGATGAGAGACGTATATATAGAAATAAATGCTGCATTAACCCCTTCCTGTATTATCACGTACATGCCCATCACGACACGGGTCCCCTTCCCGCATTCTGAAGTACATGTACGTGAAGGTGATCGCAATTACCATGGGAGCCCGACTGTGACTGATATCCGGATTCCCGCTGCAACGGTTGGGATTGGAGAAATCTCCAATCCTGGCCATTTAACCCCTTAAATGCTGCAGTCAATAGCCACCGCAGCGTTTAAGTGGTTTGTCACCCATCGCGGCCCGCGAACGTGATAGCTGTCTGCCGATGGGTTGCTACGGTGGCCACCGGCCAAACAAAGGACCCAGGCCTGCCATGACTATATGCCTATTAGGCCATGCCAGAGGCTTGGCCTAATAGACTGCCTGTCCATTTTAATAAGTATACCATTGCATTAGATCAGCAATTAGACGATCATGTTGTGAAGTCCCCTAGTGGGACTAAAAAAAATGTAGTACACTTCTATAAAGTTTATTGAAAAATACATTTAAAAAAGTGCCTAGTAAAAATAAAATAAAACCATGTTTGCCATTTTATGTTGTGAAGGTGGTGCAAAAAGGCCAAATTGCGATTGGCGTAGAAAGCTTGATAAATTACCCCCCGTCCCTATGTTTATGTGATCTGTGACGACAGGGTGAGTTTACTAACCGATGGGTGGGAGTGTCCGTGCTCGGACCTACACCGATCAAAAATTCTGACATTAGGTTTTGTTAGTGGTATTCTGTGGGAGGATGGAGTGGGCTCCTTTTATCCTGGCCCGGGACTTACTGGGCTAATGCACAAATTTAAAGGAATATTGGTTGCATTTCATCAGTGAAGACCTAGCACGGGCAAGGGTCCATGATTGATCTTGGAGGTGACATAGTTCCTCTTTTACCGTGGTCAACAAGGAGCATTTATGAGAAATCAGGGTAATAGTTTGAGCACTCTAACACTCTAGCACTCTAACATTTTTTCAGACGGACACCTATTTTGACAAATGTGCTTCGAATGTAGCATTTATGAGTTTCCCACTAGGTGGTGGGAGAAATGTCGGGAGTAACATAAGGGGTCGAAAAGATTTGGAGTTTCTTACGGATTTGTTCTGAAACTGCAGGGTCTTGTAGTATGCTTTCACTGAGACGCCTTCACCAGACCCGTGGTTGGGAAGATGGAGATAATGGTGTAGTCTGAGAAGGTGATTGAGTCTATGTGGACAGACAAGATAAAAATGTCTGCGGGGTGAAGAAAGCATTGAAGTATCGAATAGTTGAAATTCATGAAGTGAAAGTTTGACCTTTACGTAGAGCATCAAAGGGCAAGTAAGAAGGGCCACTAAATGTGACTAGTAGAGGGTCAAGTGCCATGTTGAGGTTCTCCCTCAAGATCACCAAGCCGTTCAAAAAATAATCAACATGTCTAAATACACGATTTAACAAGGCGTGTTGGCTAGAATTTGGAAGGCAGGCTGTGCCAAATGTACAGATTGAGTCTACCATCTTTCCTATCGCAAAAATGTATCGACTCGCCTCATCTGTGCGACAACCCAGGACCACCCAAGGGGACGAGAAATCCAAACCAACACGAGAGATCAAAAACGAGATTCCTTTAGTTTTAGAGTCTGTTGAACAACTATGGTTTATGTCCGGAAACCTTCTATTGGTAAGTTTATGTACCTGATATGTGCAGAAAAGCAGTAGGGGCTTGTTTTTTTTCCATAGGAGGTGGAGAAAAGAGGATAATTTCTCAAGTAGGTTGAGTTTAGGGAGACTGCGGTAATCAAGTCCTTACGGCTACCGGGGAGAGGGAAAGAAAAAGCCATATAGGTCAAACATATAGAGGTTAGGTAATCTATATCAGCTGGTATTGGTTGTACTCATCGAAAAAAATGAGTGTTTGGTGTCATGTACACAATACGGCACTACAAGATAAGAAATAGCACAAAAAGGACCGTAGGGACCAAAATCACCACCAGAGGACACAAGCATGTGAAGCACAAGTTCACTTAGCTGAATGGGAACGATAGATTTTTACAAGCCAGACCCTTGTGTGCCGCAATTGCTCCCAAGAGGTTTTTTTGGGTGCTCCTTTAGGAATAGGCTAACACGGGATTTTGCAATGTGGTCCTGGTGCAGTTCCTGATGTTCCATTACTGTTCTATACATACTTGCTGACTTTCGAGAAGATACATCAGGGAAATTTCAAAAAATGATGTATAGTACTAAGAATATTTTTTTTAATATGCTCCGCCCATTTATATAGGGCACGCCCCCAACCGAAGGCATTTAAATCCAAAGCAGTGAATATGAACTCCTTCATCAAACCCTAGTAAGGGAAACAGACCCTAGACCAGACCACTGACAAAATACAGAGCCAGATACCCTGAACACAAACAGACCCCAGACTAGACCCCTCTAAATACAGGATCAGGAACAGAGCCCCTAAACAAACACAGAAAAAAACAAGAACCCCTAATCTAATCCAGACCCCAGACCAGGCCCCCTAAATAAATACAGACCCCAGACCGGAACTCCTGAATACAGATGAACCTAATTCATTTTTCATTGATTCATCGCCATATTGCCAGATCTCTGAGTCCTCCAATGTGTATTAACTGATGGGGTAAATAGACCTTCCGTGTTTATCTGTCTATTTTAGGTGACCTTTAGAGGCCCTATAATAGGGACAGGTATAGGGTGGGCTATTCATATAAGTTTTTTTATCTTATCTACACAACTAGTGATGCTGGAGCACACTAGGGCCTTGACGGCTTCACTTCCCCGCTCCTGTCAACTAGCCCCCGTATGTATTGGTTGGAGTCTAGTAGTAGAGCTGTTTAGGGTCTTACTAGTGCTAGGACAGAGTTTGGGGTTCGTCCTTTTAAGGGTGCTCTGATTAGGTAGGGCCTCTTAGGGTTTTATGTTAGGCTTAGGGGCTACCACTATCTTTTTTAAGTATGATTTAATAAAGGTTATGTGTTAATGTACTGGGGGCTCTCGTTGTGATTTCCTTTTTTGCAAATTCCCTTCCAGCATTATTTTGTATGATTGGGTTCCATACCCTTTATTCTATTGGCTCGATGATTTGTCGTAAAAACGAAACCCGAAAAAAACAAAAATTGAATTTTTTTTTTCCAATGCCACCCCACAAGGATTTATTTTTTTCGTTTCCCAATACATTATTTGGTTCTTTCAATGGAGCAAATAGAAACTACAACTCCTCCTGCAATAAGCCCGGACACCGCTCCATTGACAAAAAAATAAAAAAGTTATGACACTTGGAAGGCGAGGTATTAATAACTAAAATTAAATAACTAAAAATGGCCTGGACTTCAAGGGGTACTAATACCGACCCCCGGCTAGATCCCCTAAACAAATGCTGACCCCAGAACAGACACCGTAAATACACATAGGACCATAAACCATTGACCGTCTTAACTAATACAGACCCCAGACCAGACCCCTAACAAATCCAGACCCCTTAAACTAAAACAGACCCCAGACCGCTAAATAAATACAGAGCCCTAAATAAATACAGGCTCAAACTGTCCCGCCTAACCTAATACAGACCTGAGACCAGACCTCCTAAATAAATACTGACCCAGACAAGGACCATAAAACTAATAAAGACCCCAGAAAAGACCCCCTAAATAAATACAGACCCTAGATCAGATACCTCAATAAATATATAGACCCAAGACGCCTAAAACGAATACAGACCCCTTAAAGAAAGATAGACCCCAGACCCTCTAAATAATACAGACATAGATAAAATTTCTTTGTGGGGTGGAATGGGAAAAAAACCCAGTAATTCCTTCATTGCTTTTTAGGTTTCAGTTTAACGGCGTTCGTGCGGTAAAAACGATATGTTGACTTTTTTCTGTGGGTTTATGGTTACGATTACGGTGATACCAAATTTTTTTTTAATTTTTTTTATGTTTTACTACTTTTACAAGGAGCCAGAACTTTTTTCTTTTCCGTTGATTGAGCAGTCGGGGGGCTTCGTTTTTTGGGGTGAGCTGTAGTTTTTACTGGTACCATTTTAGGGTAGATTAGATTTTTGGATCACTTTTTATTCCATATTTTGTAGGAGACGACAATCCATCCTCATGTAAGTTCCATCCCAAAAACCTGATCTACATATAATGCCTAATTACACTAACCAAACAAGTCACTGCCTGCAAGGCGTTTATGGACAGCCATGTGCCTCTACCGTAGACATCGACCATGGATCAGCGGACAAACCAGAAGGCTCTGCGGCATTGAATGGAACCAATTCCCCAACCTGCAGGGCAGCGCAGAAAGTTAATGTGAATGCTTGTAACTTATAGAAAAGGTGATGTCTATGCTGAGGTCATAGTATCCAGATCGGTCGATAGAAGGGGGTAAGACACTGGTAAAGAGTGGTGAAATAACAGAGGATACCTAAAGAGGAAGTAGTGCACACTGTTAGTGCCGGTGAGATGGTCGAAGTACCGTTTAGGGGGCTGTGCGAAATAGTCTGGCGGTAAGGAGAGCAGGAGTTGGCTCCAGAGAGCGCAAGGAGAGAGATACAGCCGAGAGTCGGTCTGTCGGAAAGATTGATGTGCTAAGAAGCTACCAGCCACGGGGTGACGTAGTATTACAGGAAAGGAAGGTGGCCTGCCTACGTTAGCGGTTTGGCTGGTTAAAAGTGCTGGTTGCCGTACATTGATGGCAAAATCGGAAGGAGTTATTGCAGTGTCATTTTGGGCCGAAAGAAGATGAAGATGACGGAAAGATGAAGAGTTCTGTTCTGTCCCTGTTCAGTTTAAAGAAAACGACATCAAAGAGGACATGGCAGTCGGAATACCAAGAGTTAGAAAGGAAGATGCATACCATAGAGACAGCCCCCGTTACTGCTATGGGGAGCTTAAAGAGAGGGGACCTATCCCTAGTTGCTCATATAATCTTTTCTTCTGGGTGCTAAGAACCGGTGCAGGACTCCAAGGAATCTGCATTATTAGCAAACAAAAAAAGGTTGGGGAAATGGCTCAAGGGTCATAGAGATATATAATAAAAGTTAATCAAAATGGTGCCACTGAAAACGACGCCTTGTCCTGCATAAAACAAGCCTACATCTGGCTACATTGACGGAAAAATACAAAAGCTGCGGCTCCGGGAGTGCGGCCATGCAAAAACAAATAACTTTTGTTTAATGAGTTTTGAAACCTTTACATATGTGGTATCACCGTAATTGTACCGACCCATAGAGTAAATATAACATGTTATTTAAGCCGCACGGTGAATGGCCTCAATTTAAAATGCAAAAAACAATGCTGGAATGTCTCTTTTTTTTTCTATTTCATCCCCCAAAAAAATTCATAAAAGTTAAAGGGTTGTCCAGTCCCTAAAAATTGATGGCCTACCCTAAGGATAGGTTATCATTAGCTAATCCGTCAGTTCATCAGGGTTCGACTTCTGGGACCCCCGCCGATTAGCTGTTTTGAATGGGCCGCAGTGTTCGTACAAGCGCTGCTTCCCCTTCATTCCGGTCATTGTTCGTATTGTGAATCGCCGACACAGATGTAGCGGAGATTCACATTACTACATCCTTCTCCGATTGAAGTGAATGGGAGAAGGTTGTAATACTGTGAAACGCCCCTACTGCTGTGTCGGCGATTCACAATACGAGCAGTGACCGGAATGAAGGGGAAGCAGCGCTTGTACGAACACTGCGGCCCATTCAGAACAGCTAATAGGGGTGGGGTCCCAGGAGTCGGACCCTGACCGATCAGCTATTGATAGCCTAAGGATAGGCCATCAACTCTTAGGAACTGTAAAACCCCTTTAATACATATTTTCTATGTACCCAGGTGCCATTCAAAAATGTAACTCGTTCCGCAAAAAACAAGCCCTCATACAGTTATGTCAACGGAAAATAATAAAGTTATGACAAACTAGACCTGGTCATTAAGAGGTTAAAACTCATCCATGAAGTCACTAAAATATCTCTGGAGAACATCCAAAGAACTTCAAACCTCCGTAGTTTCAGCCAAGGTCAGTGCTCATGACATGGATTTGTTTCTGCTGGCTTCAAAGCTAAAATCTCCCAGCATTCTTAGCTGGCTCAATGACAAGGGCGTGCCTACCTAAAGGCCGACTGTGCGGCTGCTATGGGGCCATTGGGGAGAGAGGGACACAGCCCTGTTTGATCCTATCCCCTTTGGGTGTCGAAAATCTGTATAGTGCTCCCCTCCCCAGAGCAACCGAAATGTTAGCAAACGAGGTGAGGAATTGGTACAAGGGTCATGAAAACAGCATTTTGGGTTGGGGCAACATGCCATACATTTTTACATTGGGAGTACCCCTTTAAAGGTCCAATCTAAATATGGAGACAGAAGAGAGGTCTTATTAGTTTTAGCAAATTAATTTCGTTTTTATTGGTACCGTTGACTTACATACAACTTTTAGATCACTTTTTATTCCATTTTTGTGGGAGACGAGGTGACCAAAAAAAACCGCAATTCTGGCGGTTACATTTTTTATGTTATACAGCGTTCATCGTGCCGGTTAAATAATATAATACTGTAATAGTTCAGACTTTTACCAACACTGCGATACTAGTTATGTTAATTTTTTTTTTTTTCATTTAACTTATTAATTAGTCCACTAGGGGACTTGAACCAGCAAGCGTTGAAACGAGTGCACGATATACTGCAATACAGTCCCCTGCCTCTGGGTTCAATGTGCGAGTCAAATAATGCTATATTGTAATAGTTCAGACTTTTATGGACGTGGCGATACCAATTATGTTTATTTTATTTATGTTTTTTCATTACTTTAGAGGCAAAGTGGGAAAGGTCTTTTTTTTTTTTACTTTTTTTGTATAAATAACAAAAAAAACTTTATTTAACAGTTTTTTACTTTTTCTATTAGTACACCTAGAGGACTTTGGTCACCTCATCTCCCACAAATGATAGAATAAAAAGTGTTCAAAAAGACTCATGTACCCCAAAACTACAGCTCGCCCTACAAAAAATAAGCCCTCAATCGGCGAAAAAATAATAACGTTATAGGTCTCAGACTATGGCGACTCTAAACTATTTTTTTCTTTAACAAAAACTTTCTATTTTGTAAAATTAATAAAATCTAAAAATAACTGAGAGGATGGGGGGTGGGAGTAGGAGGAAAATGTAAAAAATATGTGTATAATTTTATTTTCTTTATTCCTTACTTGTATGGAATTTTATATTGTATTGAATAAACATAAATAAAAAAATAAATTAAAAAAAAATAACTTTAGAAAATCCTATTGACCCACGGAATAAATGTAACATTTCATTTTTTTACTGCAGGATGAACGCCATAAAAACAAAACTCAAGAAAAAACAATGGGGAAATTACGGATTTTTTTTTTCCATTCCACCTTACAAAATAATTTTTCAAAGCTAAATGGTAACATTAAAAACGACACCTACACTAAAAAGCCGTCATCGACAGAAAAAGAAAAAAAAGTTGGCTCTTGGAAGGCAAAAATGGAAAAAACGAAAATAAAACAAATGAAAAATGGCCTGATCATTAAAGGGTTAAAAGGATACATATACAGTCCATAGGCTGTGAATGGGGTACGTTATTTTTTTATTTTATTTTTTTAGCTGTGGTCTTTTTTTTCTATACCTCTCTTCTTCCTTCCAAGAATAGATGGAAGGCAAGGTTTTTCGGAGAGGCCTCCGCAGTCCTAGGCTAAAATGTATTTCTGTATAATGTCCATATTGTACGAAGTGTTTTTATGAAGAAATGTGAATAATAAACGGTCTGAATAAGGGACCAGCTTCAGCGTCGTCACGGACTGTTCTTGCCTCTACATACTGGTACATGAGTTGTGCACAGCCTTGTGTGTAGCTGCTCCCTCCACCCTCACTCCCTCCCGCACGGTCACATCCTCCTCAGCTCTCTTGATGCTCTAGTCAATCCAGAGACAAGGATGCGAAGAGACTGCAAGATCCCCCTGCGAGGTAAGTGACATTTATAACTGAAGCTTTGGAGATATAGGACCTACTTAGGAAGTATCTAGGACTAGGTCACGCTACTCGAAATAGTTGAGATGTTGAACAATGTGATCTGAAGAGGTTGCGAAGATGAAACCTTTTATGGGTGGCCGACCTGTGGGTCTAGAAGATACCAAAGGTGATTAAGATTTACAATTTTTTACAGAATTTGGTTAGATGAGGATTAGATTGAAGTTGTTGAGGGTCTTCTCATAGATTCAGGGATGTATGGAGAGTATAGGAAAAGTAAGAGGTCCCAAGACTTCTCTCCGTCTGAAGAAGTAACCAGATGAGATATAAGAGGAGAACAGTGTGGAGAGATGCCGCCTGTTGAATATTTTATAGCATTGGATTGAGTTTCTTTAGGAAAAGAAAGTTCAAAGTTGGGACATGAAATGTTGTCTTCTCCTACGAGGTAACAGGATTTATGACGAGAATGGCAATTTTTAAGGACAATTTCCGAAATTTTAAAGGTGGTAATAGTCACAATCTAATGAATGTTCCATCATTGAACACTTTACAATGAACATAGATGACCTAATGGGTCTTCTATGCGTGTTGTAACAGGCGCATGATAATTCTCAATGCCATGTTGTCTCTGTACAGTTACAATGTTTATATCATGGTAGTATGGCAATTTAGACGGACTAATGAATATTTCACATTTCAATGTTACTCCAGATAACTAGATCCTCATAAAACAAAACTCTTATCACCCATCTCGATATTTTTTTTAACCCCTAGGTGACGGCAGGTTCACTAAAATGATTTGTTTCTTCCCGAAACTAATTTGTTTAGGTGGGAAATTGATCGGTAGTCCTAAATCAGAACAAAATTTAAAGCGGTGTTCACATTTGCGTTATGGGGTCCATCGCGGTTTCAGTATTTTTGTGCGCAGTCTGCAGCAATATTCTTGACATAAAAAATGATGCAGAACCCAGACAGACCCCATTAGAATCAATGACCATCAGGAAGCCATGATGGTAGTGTGAACAGAGCCTTCGATTGAAAACACAAACTCATTCGTTTAGCAAGTGTAGAGAGTACGTGTGTAATGAACGCAAAAAATTCTGCTTCTCCTAACAATAAATTCATAGTGGGATGATCAGCTGTTAACCCTTTCATGGCATTGGCTGTTTTGGGCCTCGAATGAGCATTAAAAAGAGGATTTTTTTTTTCACTTCTTTGTCAACCTCCAGTTTTTGTTGTTTTTTTTGTTAGACACACCGGAATTTTTTTACATTTGTATATTTTTGTTTTGTTGGTCAATATATAAAAAGGTCAGAAACAGAATATTTTTTTTTTTTTACATTCCGTTTTAAAGTTGTGTCTTCAATCAATAATATTTACCCCGAAAAATTGATTCTCTAATTCTCCTGTGCGTAGTGATGCCAAATACGTGGGCATTGTCTAACGCATGACGTCACTATATCACAGGGCTTCACGTTAGTTTTACATGTATGTGCCCCTCTTAGTTTTAAACACATCCTCTAACATAGGGGATCATTATCTAGGTAAAGAAATTTAGGGAAAGCGAAGGATCAGATAGGGCTAGGGTAGAACAGACAAAAATTGGTTGGCCGGGGGAAATTATTTTCTGTTTGGGGTATATTCTGTGTAATGTAGACATAATAATGTCTGAGCATCTGACACTCGTGAGAAATGGACTTATGTTACGTAGGATGTCTTATATGGGTATATGTGGAGAAGTGTGTGCTTTTTGGGGGATTGGGGTCTTTTTCATTTTTTTATAATTTTTTATAATTTTCTTTACTTTTTACACTATTGGGGCTCAGGTTAGCAGGGAACACATGATCTTTGTTGTCCTCATATACAGATCACTGATATAATGTAACCAGAGGCAGGACAAGGATAGACAAGGTAGGCAGTCGCTCAGGACGCCATTGAAGAGGAGGGGGGGGGGGGCACAATTTATGGATGAAGTCCTTATCTACCGCCCACTGTCTATTGATGGCGGATGGTGCAGGTTCAGAATCTACAGAGGTGTCTTTTGGTGTCGCTGTAGAAAAGGCTGAGGACCATTCCCATTCCGGCGCTAATTTATACGCCGGAACTGTTACTGACAGATCCTGCACTTAGAGAAGCCTCCTGAATTTCCTCCTGGGTTTGGGGGAAATCCAACCCCAGCTGTTTAAACCCTTTGATGACCGCGATCCGTTACTGTGGAATGATCAAAGGGGAATCCCCTCTTTGATCACGTCACTGGATAACCGGCGATGCGATTGGAGACTGTGGGGACACTCTGAAGTCAGCCCTGGGGACCTAGAAAGGACCCCAGGGCTGTCTGTTCTATAAGCCTGCTGTTAGGGCACACTATGTGTTGTATAGTGTCATATTGTATGCTAATACATTTTAAGTAAAATAATAAAGTTGTCAAAAAGGTTTTCCCTCATGGGTTTAAAAAAAAAAATTAACAAAAATATAATGACTCAAAAATGTACACAAAAAAGTAATTATTTTGCACAAAATATATTTTTTTGCCCATGAATTGCATAAAAACGGAAAACCTACACATATTAGGTATCTACACGACTGCAGTAACTGGAAGAATTAATGAACAGGTTATTTAGCGTCAACACGTAAAAAAAAAAAACAAAGGCAAAATTTGTTTGTACCCCCACAAACTGCGCAGGACAAAAAAATAATAATCCAATTTCTCCTCATATAGACACGGCCTCATATAGACACGTTAATGAAAAAATAAAAAATGTAGCTGATCATTAAGGCCTTTTCAAGCCTGGTCATTAAAGGGGTTGTGCACAACTGAACAACTGATGATCTATCAGTAGATCATCTGTGCAGGTCCGACACCCGGACCCCGCCCTGTTAAGCCGCTCCGGCTGCCTCCAGGCACCGGATGTTATGGCCCATTATGCAATGTACGGAGCAGGAAGCAGTTGGCTCCGTACACAGCACAGTGGCCATGCTGACAAACTGCAGCTCGGTCGCTATTCAGTGGCCGGAGCCAACTGCTTCAAGCATGTACGTCTAGTGCTCGGAGGCAGCAGGAGCGGCTTAACAGTGCGGGGTCCGGGTGTCGGACCCGCACAGATGATATACTGATGACCTATCCAGTGGATTGGTAATCAGTTGTTCAGTAGTGGACAACCCCATTAAGGGGTAAAAAAAAATGTTCCGCCTAAATTGTGGGAAAGAACTAACAGGGAACAATTAAATGAATTATTATCCATATGACAACTATAATGGAGAACTTCTGCAACCGCGATGGGGTAAATTCTAAAACCACTGCCTTAGCCATTGTTACCAGTGATCTGTATACAGGAACAAGCAGTAAAGACACAGATTGTGTCTTCCCTGCATATCCTCCAGCCCTCTCTGCCACAGGGAACCCCTGTGACATCATCAATGACATCACAGATTTCCCTAGAAACTGTATACATGCAGAAACAACGTCTTCTGCATTTTTAGTGATAGGAAACTGCACAGGTTCAATCTATCAGTGATTGCAGAAGTGTACAGTGCCATCAAGCTAAGCATGTGGACCGACAACCTAATGGCATAGGGGCCTCACCATTAGAACGTTGATATTCGCGGGCTTATAGGACTAAGTAAAAGAGATCAGCAGCACAACCAGAATCTCTCCACCAGAGGGGAACAAGGTAGATAATCCAGCCAGGGATAGAGCAAGCAGCATGTAAGTCCCAGGTCCAGCGGGACAGCCAATACACAATAGTATAAAGAAAGACTGCAGCACTCCGATATCCAAAAAAGTGAAAGTTTATTCACCAAGCAAAAAACTGCAACGTTTCAACCCCTATTGGGTCTTTGTCAAGCATAGTGATAATACAATAGTGCACATGTGATGTGACATCACTTCCTGCATGTGTACAACATCAACAATAAAATTCCCTCATAAATATGTTCTCACAAAATATAAAATATCCCCACATCATCAGTATCCAATACAGTGTAAAGATAGTTCTAGATCGCTAATGTAGTACCTGAAAGACAGTCTATTGGGACTAATCCTGTCTCGTGCGTGTCCAAAGTCCTCATGGCGCATAACAGGAAGTTTAATTTCCTTCAATATCCGGCATCAGCCGTTACCATAGATACGCATCGCGGTCTGACTCCGGACCGCTCATGCGCTTGCGCTCAAGAGTGGGCTACGAAATCGTAGCCCAATCAGAATCGAACTATCAATCCTTATAGCAAAAGGACGCTAATAATATACGTATAGATCCCAAAAAAAGGGGAATACTCTGCGTGTCTTATCTGCTACATGCTTCAATCAGACATGGAACGTACGATATAGTAAATGCAATTCTGCAATATTTAGGAAAAGCAATACCAAATTCGTACACAATAATATACGATAATAGGTAACAGATTAAGGTTTTATGATAAGACAGGCAGAGAATATAGACTCAAGCACTAATCCCAAAGACTGATCAGGATTCTTCAATAGCGTTCTTCACTAGAAATGTTGAAAGATTTCTAAAAACAGATCCCCATATGGTGTAAATATCATTGAAAAGCCTAAAAAAAAGAAAAAGCAAAATAACATTAAAATATCTGCAAAGATTTAAATAGTCACATGGCTGATAGCCAAGCACTCTATCACAACCCCACTACTGATAACGATATGTCCAGGATCATGTTCACGGACACACTCCTAACAAATACCCGTAGGCCACATATGGTTTTGACCCTAGTACTGAGTTCTAGTAATCCTATGACCTCCCTGGTGCCACTAGTGGACAATAGTATCTGCAGTTGCCAACAGTTATTGAGCCACAAGCAGGATGCCTGATAGCTATATGTGGATATCTGGCCACTAGACGGTATGTGGTTACAAAAGGAGTGTGGTTTATTGAAAGGGGGGCTTTGCTTAAAATGTGCCAGATTGCATCAAAATTTTGGTACAATTGTGGTAAATCCTATGAGATAGCTGAGAATTGCCTCTATCACTTGCCTATAGGGTCTGTTCTTCATGGATTGACTCACAAATATCCTCTTAGACCTTACTGATGATACATCTTTTGTGTATGTGGATGAGCACAGGTTCTGTACAGAGAGTAGGTATAATTTCCTCTCTTGGACTTAAAGAACCCAATTCCAATGCAGGATGGAGGTACCAAAAGTAATATCGGCACTGGTGCCCTCTATTGGCTGTTCTGTATCTCCGCCTCCCATATCGAATAATAAAGTTAGTCCTTTCACATATATTCTGCTATTAATAATGGCCATAGTCCAGGTTGTACAAATGCTTGCTACAGACCGATAAACCTGTACTAATTTGTGCTTTCTTTTTTCTTCATCATGCTTCCTTTTTCTCCCATTCCTGGAATATTTTCGACCTCTCTGTGCTTTCTCTTACCCTTCTTTACGTCATAGGCTCCCTCCAGTACCTCCTTGGTTTTCTCCTTCTCCTTCCCCTTTCACTTTCTTCCCCTTATTCCCTTTCCCCCTGTCCTTCACTTTGTACGTGTTATCCCTCACCCCCAACAGCCAGCTGCCAATCACACAACCTGTCCCGTGTTCCCTCACCTCTGCCCAGTAAGGCACGAAGAGTTTTCCTGCAGAACAACCAGATCTCAGATCTAGGCCCTGGGCTATTTTCTCCCTTCACATCTATCCTTTGGCTCTTTTCAAATCGCATCTCTGTCTTACGTCCTGAAACATTCAAAGGTTTGGAGCACCTCGAAGATCTAGACCTAGGCAAGAATCCCAATTTGCCACCTCTTCAGCCAGACACCTTCAGTGGCCTCAACTCTTTGCTCTCTCTGCATCTATATCAGAGTAATATCCACAGGTTACCTGCTGAGCTGTTCCGAGGTCTCCACTCACTGCGCTACCTCTATCTTCAACACAACCGCCTGACAGGCCTGCCGGTGAGATGCATGTTTATCTCCTTTCAAAGTAGTCTTCTATGTTCTCATTGAGTACAGTGTGTAAGGTATGTTACTTTTCTGAAAATCAGTCCTTCCTGATGACCCAAAACTTCTTTCAAAGGGATCCCTGTTAAAGGCTGGATGTAACAATTCACGAATATGTTGTTTTTTGTTTAAAGTGGTTCCCTTTTTTTTATATTTTTTATTATTATTATTGGGAGTATACATCGCTCGCAAAAGACCAAGCTGTATTTAATACATCGTTGTAGATGAGCGACTAACGAAGTTATTGTTGGCATAGACGAGTAAGAGAACTAAAGGAAGGAAAGAAAGGACAGATATTCATTAAGTCCAGATGGACTAACTGTTTTCATTCTGAATATCCATTGGGCTTCCTTCTGGAGGATTTTTTTATCCCAATCACCTCCTCTGGTTGGTGGCACAATGTGTTCCATCCCCTGGAATTTCAGGACAGTGGAATCACCAGAATGATGCTCCCATACATGTCTAGAGACAGAGGTATCTTCCTTCCTATTTATGTCACAAATGTGATCTCTAATTCTCCGTCTAAATTCGCCTCTAGTCTTTCCAACATACTGGATACCACAGACACAGGTGATAAGATACACTACTCCCTTAGTCAAGCAATTGATAAAGGATCTCGTGTAAAAGTTTTCGCCTGTGGTTGTACTTGCAAATTTACGGGTACTAAGAATGGAGCAGCAGGCTTTGCATCTGCCACATTTAAACGTCCCTTTCGTGTTAGATGACAGCCAGGTAGTATTTTTTACTTCAAGATGGCTATGAACTAGCCTATCTTTAATATTCCGACCTCTTTTGAAGGTAATCAGTGGTCTGTCACCTACCAGGTTGCCTACATCTGGGTCCGATTTGAGGATATCCCAGTAGAGGGTAAGTGTTCTCCTGACCTCATGATGTGCAGCATCATAGGTACCTATCACTCTAATTGTCTCCTCCTGTATTGTTTTGGGGTTTAACAAGCTGTCTCTGTTAGCACCCATAGCGTGTTGATATGCAGTTTTCAGTACATGATTCGGATACCCTCTCCGCACAAATCTGTCTCTCAGACCATTAGCTGAGGATTTGAAATCCGAAATTGTGGTACAGTTACGTCTTGCCCTAATGTATTGCCCCTTAGGTATGCCTTTCTTAAGTGGGACAGGATGCCAGCTATCCCATCTAAGCAGATTATTAGTTGTGGTGTCTTTTCTGTACATATTCGTTCGCAGATAACCCATCTCTGTTTTGTCAATTTTAACATCCAGGAACGTAATGTGTTGCTCCTGTATTTCTGACGTGAAGAAGAGACCTATGTCATTGATGTTTAACACAGACACAAACTCCTTAAATTCAGCAGCAGTTCCTGACCAAAGAATCAACACATCATCAATGAATCTTAGCCATAGTTCAATATGCGATGTGTATTTCTCCATCCCATCACTGAATACAAATTCCTTTTCCCACCAGCCCAGATATAGGTTAGCATAGGTAGGAGCACATGGGCTTCCCATTGCTACTCCTCTGAGCTGGTGGAAGATCCTATGCTCAAAAAGGAAAAAATTATGCTCCAGGACATACCACAGTAATTTTATAACAAATTGATTGTGGGCATGGAATTGGGTTCCTCTGTCCTGAAGGAAGTACTCCACTGCTCGGCAGCCCATAGCATGAGGGATGGAGCTGTAAAGAGCCTCCACATCCAGACTTGCCAGGAAAACATTGGGTTCCCCTTTAATGCCTTCAAGTTTTCTAAGCACCTCCATCGTATCACGTACATACGATGGAAGTGCCATAACAAATGGTCTGAGTATTTTGTCAACGTAAACGCTGGCATTTTGTGAAATACTCGCGATGCCAGAAACGATAGGACGACCTTTAAGGGGATGGAGTCCCTTATGTACCTTGGGAAGACTATAAAAAGTCGACACTTGCGGGCAAGTCCCTAGTATAAAGGTAAATTCTGTATCATTAATAATCTTGGTCTGTTTGGCCTCAAGTAGAATACCTCTGAGCTTGACCAAAAATTTTTGTGTAGGGTTGTTAGTAAGAACCTGATAACAGCATTTGTCTTTCAGAATGTTCATACACATGGTGACATAGTGGTTACGATCAAGAATCACCACATTGCCACCTTTGTCTGAAGACTTGATAACTATCTCAGAGTCATTTTCAAGGGTCTGAAGGGCTGATACCTCCTCCAATGATAAATTGAAATCACAGTTCCCATTTGGCTCTAATTTCGCAAGTTGGTCCGTGACCACTTTCAAGAACACATCAAGTAACATATTATCATTCATAGGGGGATTTTTTGTTGAGGGTAATTTAAGATCAGTGAATGGTCCCTCACCCAGCTCTCTCTGACCTTCATCCCAAAGTTCCCCCAATAATCTCACATGAGGAAGATCTTCCTCCAGGATCCCCAATTCTTCACACTGACGTTTGTCATGTGTCTTGAAAAATTGTTTCCATTTGAGTTTCCTAATGAATAGGTTCAGATCTTTAACCCAAGAAAATAAGTCAAAGCCATGGGTTGGGACAAACGAAAGTCCTTTGCTTAGTATGGCAATCTCTTCAGTAGTTAGTTGTCTGGCAGGCAGATTAATAATTTGCATATCATCATCCTGTCTCATACTGGCATTGGTTAGACCTCTCTCTAATCCCTCACAAGGTAGTCTGAGAAAGGATGACTTTGGCCTAAAAAACTCTCCCTGTTGGCAGCACGCCCTCTATTTCTCCCTCTTTGGACGGTACGTGATTGAGTTCTACCCTGAGGTCTATTGTTGCGCGCTGTTCTCAGGGGGTATCTCTGTGTATCGGAGTCTGACACATCCGGTTCAGAGGATGATAACTCTGTGTCAATCTCCTGAAACACAGTAGGTTTGGGACCGAAATCAAAGATCCTACCCTCCTTAAAATCATTTGTGTCCCTAACATATTGGAAGTGTTTGCGTTCTTGATGTGAGCTGTGAATTTGTCAATAGTCTGTTGCAAAGTGCTTTCTTTCTTCTCAAAGTCAGCACTGCCCATAAATTTTTTAACGTGTTCAACGCCCTCCTTTAATTCTTTAGCACTACGTGCAAGCAAAACTTTCTCCTCATCCAACAAGAGACCCATAAATCGCAGAGATGATTCGATTGATTCTTTTTCCCATTTTTTGAGAAGATCCCCCGATCGCAGCCTAGCTGCTGGTATAAGGGTAATTCTCAAACCTCTGGGTACTATGCGATTTTTGAGGTACGTCTCAATTGTTTGGACTTCCCACTAAGAACGAATATGGTCTTTGTAGGACTTCGTTAAATGTTTAAAGGCACCAGTGATGCTTACAGTATGTAGTTGAGATGCCAATTCACATTCTGTAAAGACCTCCCTAGCATCACACAACCACTTAATTCACAGCTCACATCAAAGAACGCAAACACTTCCAATATGTTAGGGACACTAATGATTTTAAGGAGGGTAGGATCTTTGATCTCTGTCTCTTGACATGTATGGGAGCATCATTCTGGTGATTCCACTGTCCTGAAATTCCAGGGGATGGAACACATTGTGCCACCAACCAGAGGAGGTGATTGGGATAAAAAAAATCCTCCAGAAGGAAGCCCAATGGATATTCAGAATGAAAACAGTTAGTCCATCTGGACTTAATGAATATCTGTCCTTTCTTTCCTTCCTTTAGTTCTCTTACTCGTCTTTGCCAACAATAAGATCGTTAGTCACTCATCTACAACGATGTATTAAATACAGCTTGGTCTTTTGCGAGCGATGTATACTCCCAATAATAAAAATAAAAAATATAAAAAAAATAAAAAAATTATATATATTTTTTTTTTCCATTTACCCATCCCATGTGCACCCTTCATTTATTGTATATATAAAAAATGGTCATCAGCTTCAAATTGTAGGTGACTACCGCCACATTTACATAGTCAGTCTGCTCTATGCTTGGCATATATTCACACCTACCCGTTTATTTATCAAACGTACGCATAAACCGCCTGTATTCCCCTAGTAACTACTGATGCTTTATGCATCTACCTGATTGGCGTCTATGTTACCATGGGCAGGCCCGATCGGTGGGCGTTACTTATACACTGTGATACACCGATTGGCTATGTCCATTCCATTCCGCTCATCTGGTAGGCGGGGCTAGCTGTATAAATCTTGTGAGAGTCTCTGGCGCGAGTCAGACCAGGCATTAGTGTCTCATGGCGCTCCTGAGAATACACGAATTCAGCAGCATAATATGTGCTGTATGGTAGCTGCTCAAACTAATATACGCAATTTACAAATACCCCTGAGGATGTTCCCCTCTGGTTCAGAGGGTTCCAGAAACGCGTTGGGAGATTGCTCAAAATTGCTAACTTGTGGCAAACAGACCACATTTATTTTATTTTTGCTAAGTTCTCTGTTCATGTTTCAATTGGTGCACCTAGCATCGGTGCCTGTGGAAAATTCATATTAGACTGAGCTACTTTGTATCGTTGCGGCAAACGGACAAGTGGTGTGTATCACTACTCCTGTCGGGTGTTGTATCGACACTAAGGTGTACCAATCATCATCTTATTTTTACACCTGATCAGGGAACTGTGTCTCTATTTTGCCAAACGCCTATTCACAGTATAAATTGGCATGAGTGCCCTATTTTAAATACTAATTAATAAAGACATTTTAAACGTTTATTTAGGCAGGACTTCATATAAGACAACTAGTCGCTTAATTTTATTTGAGATAAATAGAAGAAAAGGTGACAATATATTATCTATATGTAGGTGTTACCTGTCAGTGTAATCCTGCCTGTGATGATAATGAGGTGTATGATCGGAAGTCATCTCTACAGAACAGGAAGGGGCAGTTTATTATGAATGGTGGATCCTGTGTTATCTAAATATAGGTGTTACCTGTCAGTGTAATCCTGCCTGTGATAATGGGATGACTACTTAGAAGCAATCTCTACAGAAAAGGAAGGGTCAATCTATTATGAATGG
Source organism: Rhinoderma darwinii (assembly GCF_050947455.1). Classification (NCBI taxonomy): domain Eukaryota; kingdom Metazoa; phylum Chordata; class Amphibia; order Anura; family Rhinodermatidae; genus Rhinoderma; species Rhinoderma darwinii. The sequence goes on along the minus strand of NC_134697.1, from coordinate 99,421,205 downwards.
TGGATCCTGTGTTATCTATAAATATGTAGGTGTTACCTGTCAGTGTAATCCTGCCTGTGATAATAATGAGATGACTGCTGAGAAGTTTTCTCTACAGAATAAGAAGGGTCAGTCTATCATGAATGGTGGATCCTGGGTTATCTATATATATACAGAGTCGGCATAGGTTGGATGGCACCCTGTGTGGGATGCTCTATTGCTGCCCTCCACAAATATAAAAATTAACCACAAATATACTGTATGTAAAGATATATTTAGACATATAGGCAAATATATATATATATATATAAATATACACACACACAGGAGGCATGTATACATACACACAGGAGGCATGTATACATACACACACACACACACACACACACAGGAGGCATATATACATACACACACACACACACAGGAGGCATGTATACATACATACACACACACGCACACACATACACAAACACACACAGGAGGCATGTATACATATACACACACACACACGAGGCATGTATACATACATACACACACACACGCACACACATACACACACAGGAGGCATGTATACACACACACACACACACACACACACGAAGCATGTATATATATATATATATATATATATATATATATGTATATATATATACACACACACACATGAGGCATGTATACATATACACACACGAGGCATGTATATATATATATATATATATATATATACATACACACTACCGTTCAAAAGTTTAGGGTCACTTAGAAATTTCCTTCTTTTTGCAAGAAAAGCACAGTTTTTTTCAATGAAGATAACATTAAATGAATCAGAAATCCACTCTATACATTGTTAATGTGCTAAATTACTATTCTAGCTGCAAACATCTGGTTTTTAATGCAATATCTACATAGGTGTATAGAGGCCCATTTCCAGCAACCATCACTCCAGTGTTCTAATGGTACATTGTGTTTGCTAACTGTGTTAGAAGGCTAATGGATGATTAGAAAACACTTGAAAACCCTTGTGCAATTATGTTAGCACCGCTGTAAACAGTTTTGCTGTTTAGAGGAGCTATAAAACTGACCTTCCTTTGAGCTAGTTGAGAATCTGGAGCATTACATTTGTGGGTTCGATTAAACTCTCAAAATGGCTAGAAAAAGAGAGCTTTCATGTGAAACTCGACAGTTCTTGTTCTTAGAAATGAAGGCTATTCCATGCGAGAAATTGCCAAATCAGCAAGGGATCGAATACTTATTTCCTTCACTGTATATATAGGAAAGGAAGTAAGTATTTGATCCCTTGCTGATTTTGTAAGTTTGCCCACTGTCAAAGACATGAACAGTCTAGAATTTTTAGGCTAGGTTAATTTTACCAGTGAGAGATAGATTATATTAAAAAAAAACTGAAAATCACATTGTCAAAATTATATATATTTATTTGCATTGTGCACAGAGAAATAAGTATTTGATCCCTTTGGCAAACAAGACTTAATACTTGGTGGCAAAACTCTTGTTGGCAAGCACAGCAGTCAGACGTTTTTTGTAGTTGATGATGAGGTTTGCACACATGTTAGATGGAATTTTGGCCCACTCCTCTTTGCAGATCATCTGTAAATCATTAAGATTTCGAGGCTGTAGCTTGGCAACTCGGATCTTCAGCTACCTCCATAAGTTTTCGATGGGATTAAGGTCTGGAGACTGGCTAGGCCACTCCATGACCTTAATGTGCTTCTTTTTGAGCCACTCCTTTGTTGCCTTGGCTGTATGTTTTCGGTCATTGTCGTGCTGGAAGACCCAGCCATGAGCCATTTTTAATGTCCTGGTGGAGGGAAGGAGGTTGTCACTCAGGATTTGACGGTACATGGCTCCATGCATTCTCCCATTGATGCGGTGAAGTAGTCCTGTGCCCTTAGCAGAGAAACACCCCCAAAACATAATGTTTCCACCTCCATGCTTGACAGTGGGGACGGTGTTCTTTGGGTCATAGGCAGCATTTCTCTTCCTCCAAACACGGCGAGTTGAGTTAATGCCAAAAAGCTCAATTTTAGTCTCATCTGACCACAGCACCTTCTCCCAATCATTCTCAGAATCATCCAGATGTTCATTTGCAAACTTCAGACGGGCCTGTACATGTACCTTCATGAGCAGTGGGACCTTGCGGGCACTGCAGGATTCTAATCCATTACGGCGTAATGTGTTACCAATGGTTTTCTTGGTGACTGTGGTCCCAGCTGCCTTGAGATCATTAACAAGTTCCCCCCGTGTAGTTTTCGGCTGAGCTCTCACCTCCCTCAGGATCAAGGATACCCCACGAGGTGAGATTTTGCATGGAGCCCCAGATCGATGTCGATTGACAGTAATTTTGTATGTCTTCCATTTTCTTACTATTGCACCAACAGTTGTCTCCTTCTCAGCCAGCGTCTTACTTATGGTTTTGTAGCCCATTCCAGCCTTGTGCAGGTCTATGATCTTGTCCCTGACATCCTTAGAAAGCTCTTTGGTCTTGCCCATGTTGTACAGGTTAGAGTCAGACTGATTAATTGAGTCTGTGGACAGGAGTCTTTTATACAGGTGACCATGTAAGAGAGCTGTCTTTAATGCAGGCACCAAGTTGATTTGGAGCGTGTAACTGGTCTGGAGGAGGCTGAACTCTTAGGCCTCATTCACACGGCAGGGTTTCCCGTCCGGGTGCCGGCCGTTCATAAATCGGCCGGCACCCGGCTGCATTAGGAATGATAGACCCCTAATGGGGCTATTCACACGACCGATTTTTTGACGGCCGGAAAATCCGGCCGTCAAAAAATAGGACATGCTCTATCTTTGCCCGGACACCCGGCCGCCCGGCTCCCATAGAAGTCTATGGGGCCGGGTATTACACGGCCATCACCGGAATGTGTTCCGAGTGATGGCCGGGTTTCCCGGCGCTTGCGCTCTATCTCCTCCTCCTCACAGCGCAGAGTGCATGTGAGGAGGAGGAGTTGATGCCATTCTGACGAATGGCATCGCTGCACACTGTGTTGCAGGGCCGGGGTGTACAGCAGGTGGAGGGAGCGCTGCGCTGGCTCCCTTTCCCTGCTTGTTAAAAGCACCCTGGCTCGGCGACACCTTAGATGGCGCCGCTAGTAGCAGCAGCTGCTGCGGCTGCTACTACTGCAGCGACGCCACTATAGCAGAGCAGGGAGGTATCTCCCCGCTCTGCTATGTGCTAGCCGCACTTTAGCTCCTTGAAGGAGCGGAATCCCCGTGTGTTCGGGGATTCCGCTCCTGGACAGAGCGCTTGATGTCTCTGTCCATATCTGGGCAGTGACATTAGGGGAAACTCCTGAAGCGGAATCCCCGAACACATGGGGATTCCCCTTCAGGAGCTGCCGCTGATGTCACTGTCCGGATCTGCCCGGCCCGGCACGGATGCATAACTTTATGCAAACCGGCCGGGCAGAATGGCCGATTTTACCGGCCGGCACTCGGGCTCGGACCCGACCCGGTCGTGTGAATCCCGCCTTAGGGTATGTGCACACACACTAATTACGTCCGTAATATACGGACGTATTTCGGCCGCAAGTACCGGACCGAACACAGTGCAGGGAGCCGGGCTCCAAGCATCATACTTATGTACGATGCTAGGAGTCCCTGCCTCGCTGCAGGACAACTGTCACGTACTGAAAACATGATTACAGTACGGGACAGTTGTCCGGCAGCGAGGCAGGGACTCCTAGCGTCGTACATAACTATGATGCTAGGAGCCCGGCTCCCTGCACGGAGTTCGGTCCGGAACTTGCGGCCGAAATACGTCCGTAAATTACGGACGTAATTAGTGTGTGTGCACATACCCTTAATGGTTGGTAGGGAATCAAATACTTATTTCTCTGTGCACAATGCAAATAAATATATATAATTTTGACAATGTGATTTTCTTTTTTCTTTTTTTATCTCTCACTGGTAAAATTAACCTAGCCTAAAAATTCTAGACTGTTCATGTCTTTGACAGTGGGCAAACTTACAAAATCAGCAAGGGATCAAATACTTATTTCCTTCACTGTATATAGGTGTTACCTGTCAGTGTTATCCTGCCTGTGATGATAATGAGATGACCAATGAGAAGTGATCCCTACAGAACAGGAAGGGCCAGTCAGGGGCGTAACTAGGAAACACTGGGCCCCATAGCAAACTTTTGACTGTGCCCCCCTCCCCTGGGTGCCACACACAGACCATCTTGTAGATAGTGCCAAACAGCCCCCTCCTGTAGATTTGCCATACAGCCCCCCTCTGTAGACAGTACTATACAGCCCCTCCTGTAGACAGTGCTATACAGCACCCCCTGTAGACAGGGCCATGTAGCCTCCCCATACAGTGCTATACAGCCCTACCTGTAAACAGTGCTATAATTTCAAGTATCATAAAGAGGGACAACCGATGCGGTGCGCAGCGCGTCATGGCAATTTTTTCTTTTAAGCCACGCCTCTAATCCCACCCAACCCCCGCCCATACACACTAGACTCAGCCCATACAGTATCATGCTCCCATAGTGCCTCCAACACAGTATAATACCAAATAGCTGCCCCCACACAGTATAATGCCCTTTAGCTGCAACCATACAGTAAAATGCCCCTATAGATGCCCCCATACAGTACAATGCTCACACAGATGCCCCATACAGTATAATGCCCACACAGATGCCCCATACGGAATAATGCCCACACAGATGCCCCCATGCAGTACAATGGCCAAACAAATTCCCCCATATAGCATAATGCCCCATGCAGAATAATGCCCCCATACAGTATAATGCCCCCATAGCTGCCCCATACAGTATAATGCCCAATACAGCTTAATGCTCCAAAAGCTGCCCCTCTATAGCATAATGCCCCCATAGCTGCCCCATAGGGTATAATGCCCCCTTGTGCCAGTGCCCTTGTAGATAGTGACAGTGCGCATGTAGATAGTGCCCCTATATAGTGCCACAGTGTCCATGTAGATAGTGCCCCAACCCCCTTGAATATAGCGCCACCCCCCCATTGGGAATCCCTCTAGGAGCGGCATCCCCAGCCAGAGCATAAGCAGGGATTCCGCTCCTAGATGGAAGCCCTGATGTCACTGTCCATACATGGACAGTAACGTCAATGGCTACTCCTTGAGCAGAATCCCCATTGCCGACTCTGGCCGGTGATTCCGCTCCAGGAGGAGCCCCTGACGTCAATGTCCATATATGGATAGGGACCTCAGAGATTTCCTCTAGGAGCGCAATCCCGGCTAGATCATTGACAACAGGGATTCCCCTCAAGGAGTGTCACTGTCCATATATGGATAATAAGATGACTACTGAGAAGTGATCTCTACAGAACAGTAAGGGTCAGTCTATTATCAATGGTGGATCTTGTGTTATCTATATATAGGTGTTACCTGTCAGTGTAATCCTGCCTGTGATGATAATGAGATGACTACTGAGAAGTGAACTGTACAGAACAGGAAGGGTCTGTCTATTATGAATGGTGGATCCTGTGTTATCCATATGTATGTGTTACCTGTAGGTGTAATCCTGCCTGTGATGATAATGACTGCTGAGAAGTAATCTCTACAGTACAGGAAGGGTCAGTGTTTTGTGAGGCTTAGAGGCCAGAGTGAAAACTGCAAGATTTTAGGATTATTTTTTTTAATAAAAAGATAGTGACATAGAGAAATAAAAAACACATCTCCAAAAATTCCTAAAAAAATGTGTTTTAAATAAAAACTTGATATAAACAATAGGTCATTTCTGATGACATTCTTTTTAATGCTCAACTGTATAGATTTTGAATGAAGGATTCAGGGTGAAGGGTGAAGGGTGTTGTTACTGATACCTCTGATGTACACAAATTAGGTCTTTTAACTGGTTGCCGACACAGGACGAGTATGCTCGTCCTGAGCAGCGAGCACTTCGCGCATTAGGACGAGCATACTCGTCCTGTGTGACAGCCGTCTGTGCCGTCTCTGTGTGTGCGATCGAGAGCGGGGCAACGGCTGTAATACACAGCCACGGCCCCGCTCTGACAGCGGAGAGGAGAGAAACATCTTCTCTCCGCTGTTAACCCTTTGAACGCCGCGATGACAGCTGATCGCGGCGTTCAAGGAGAGGGGACTGCACATTGATCGCGTCACAGAAAATAACTGTGACGCGATCAAAGCCCACAACTCGTATGGCCAGACGGCCCAGGGTCCAGTGAAGGACCCCAGGGCTGTCTGAACATATTTCCTGTTGTTAGGGCATACTGAGGTATGCCCTAACAACTGCCTTTGTACGATCAGTAACAGGCTAATGTACTGGCATATAGATCTATGCCAGTACATTACAGTTACAAAATAAAAATCAAAATGATAAATCCCTTTATGGGATTAAAAAAAAAAGTTAAATGAATGTAAAAAAAAAATAATGGTAAATAAATAAATAAAAAGTAAATAAAATACACAGAAACATAAATTTTTTATAATAAATCAACTTTTTCAAATATAAGTCCCAAAACATAAAATAATATAGACATATTTGGTATCGCCACGACCGTAACAACCTGTACTACAAATGTATAACATTATTTATGATGATCGGTGTATTGTGTAAAAAAAAATATATAAAAACTGCTGCACAACTGCTTTTTTTCTGCATTTTAATCTAATTAAAAATTTATAGAAATGAAACGATAATGTATTTGTACCAAAAAATGGTACGTACATAAAGTACAACTCGTCCCGCAAAAAACAAAGTCTCATACAACTACGTCGTACAAAAAATAAAAGTGTTATGAGCGTCGGGATGCAAAGAGGGAAATTTAAAAAAAATTGCTCTGTCCTCAAGGCTAAAATTGGCCGTGTCCTTAAGGGGTTAAAGAGATCAAAGCTGGACTTATACATTTAATATCTGTTGGCGAATTCCTCTGATTTAACCCCTTGGTAACATTTCACTCACATGTATGTGGCAGCCACCATGGGGAAGAATGGAGAGCGCTCACGGGCTAAGCGAACTCCATACTGAGTTGGTGTCGACTGTATTTCACAGCTAACACCCGATTGCAATAGGCAGAATCTACGTTTTCTTCGATTCCACCAGGTTAACCACTTAGATGCCATTAAAAGGGAGGGGGTGGCCCCCTCCGACTGCCCATCGCCCCCCTCTCCTGCGACTTGAAGTGTCTAAGAATGAAGGCCACAGGTCTGCCATCTGTGTACTAGAAGAAATCAAAATCACGATATACTGCAATATATTAGTACTGAATCGCTGGTTCAAGTCCCCTAGGAGGATTAATAAAAAAAGGGGACACAGTTAATATTTTTTTTTAATGTTTAAAGAATTATTAAAAGTTAAAACCAAAAACCTTTTCCTATATTTATTCCCTAAAGTAATGTTAAATTATATACATATAATATATATACATTTCTATACACTTATATAAAAGGATCGCTGTTTTTTGATCACATAATTTTCCACAAAAAATGTTATTAAAATTGATCAAAAAAAAAATTTCATTTACCCTAAATAGGTACCAAAAAAACCTACAGTCCACCCCGCTAAACATGAGCTCTCACATCGCTCAATCGACGGAAAAATAAAAACGTTATGGCTTGTGGAATGTGGGGGAAGAAAAAGCGAGACTGAAAATCCTAAAAACTAGCTGCGGAGGGAAGGGGTTAAATAATGCTTATCCCCAAAAATTGTATTAGTAAGAATTGAACACGAATGTATATTTACCCTTTAAAGTCCCCAAAAATAAAAACATTAATAGTTCTGGAATGCTGAGCTGCTAAAAAAAGATTTGGGTGGTCCTAAAACCCACAAAATATCTTAGCCCTGGAGGGGTTCGGTAGTATTTTTTGTTTATTTTTCAAAATTAGCGTTCTTTTAACAGGAACCTCCAGTTCATGAACGTTCCATTGAAACGAGCTTCTCTTTTAAAGGATTAATATCTTGTCTTCAGCTCGAAAAGCCCCTTCCCCCATACCACCCACTTACCATTTCCACTAGATGAGATCACCATATGATGCTCCTTGCAAAAACATCATTACATTATGACTGGATTACATGATTCTCAGCCAGTAGGCATTCATTTCATTTCACATTCAGGCTTCTCACGTTCCCGTAATCTTATTGTTTTTATCTTTGAGTCGATTTTATAAAAATTTACGGTTTAAGGGGTAAAAAATGACAAGCCAGGTCTATACATCATCATAACATATGACAGCAATTAGTAATACTCTCCATCTGCGGCTCGAGTTCAAAAATAACAGAGACCTAAAAGACGTCTCATCGGAAAACGGATTTTTTTTTTGCTACAAACCAGAATGGTCCAGTAGACATCGAATCGTATGCCTCGAAAATGGATTTCCACAAACCAATGAATAAGAGAAAGAGTAATGACAGGAGGAAGAAGAGAGGACAAAAGAACTGAGGGGGTCAACCCTGATATCTCACAGCCCTCAAAAGTCAGCCGGACTTACCCCGAGACTCCGGGCATATATTATCTAACCGGACCATATCCATTCAAAAACATCCATTTTTGTCATTGAGTATGTAATGTTACCATTTGATAACCATGATCCACAACCCGTGATCTAGAGGGAAGATTTCTGAGTTGGTGATATAGGAATTTTGGCGCCTAAGAAATGAGCTTAAAGGTAGTTGTAGGTATGTCTAAAATGGGTTTAACAAGTAGTCACATCATGGGTGTATAACGAAGTGTCCGAGAGGAGAAAAGCCAAAAATGTAATCAAAAATTGTGGGCAAGTCCACCAGTTATAAAGGAGAGTAATCTTTGCCTCGTAACGGAGATCCAGAATGGAGACATCTTATCAACCATTTAGAATTGGCCTCTTTCAACCCTATTAACCCCTTAGTGACCGGCCTATTTTTTACCTTTTTCCATCGTCGCATCCCAAGAGCTATAACTTTTTTATTTTTGTGTGGACATCGCTGTATAAGGTCTTGTGTTTTTTGCGGGACAAGTTGTAATTTTTAATAGCACCATTTTGGGGTACATATTATTTATTGATTAACTTTTAATAACTTTTTTTTGGGGGGGGAATAGAAAAAAACGTGACATTTTGCCTCTCTTTACTGCGACCTAAATCTACGCCGTTTACCGTGTGATATAAATAACACAATAACTTTATTCAGCGGGTTGTTACGATTGCAACGATACCACATTTGTATAGATTTTGTATGTTTTACGACTTTTACACAGTAAAAACCCTTTTTTTCTCAAAATTATTTGTGTCTCCATATTTGAAGAGCCGTAACTTTTTTATTGTTGCGCCGATGCGGTTGTATGAGGGCTTTTTTTTGCGGAACGACTTGTAGTTTTTATTGGTACCAGTTTGGAGTAGATGTGACTTTTTGATCACTTTTTACCAAGTTTTTTTTTTATTTTTTACGGCGTTCACTGTGCGGATTAAATAACGTAATCGCTTTATAGTCGGGGTCGTTATGGAAGCGGCGATACCAAATACGTGTAACTTTTTTACTTTATTTAGTTCTTGAATAATAAAGCAGTTTGTAAGGGGAAAAAGTGGGTACAGGTACATGGCTTGTTACAGGGTCATGTAATGGACACAGGTGCTGGGATCGTTACAGGGTCATGTAATGGACACAGGTGCATGGCTGGTTACAGGGTCATGTGATGGACACACAGGTGCATGGCTTGTTACAGGGTCATGTGATAGACACACAGGTGCTGGGATCATTACAGGATCATGTGATTAGACACAGGTGCATGGCTGGTTACAGGGTCATGTGATGGACACACAGGTGCATGGCTTGTTACAGGGTCATGTGATAGACACACAGGTGCTGGGATCATTACAGGATCATGCGATTAGACACAGGTGCACGGCTTGTTACAGGGTCATGTGATGGACACACAGGTGCTGGGATTGTTACAGGGTCATGTGATGGACACACAGGTGCATGGCTTGTTACAGGGTCATGTGATAGACACACAGGTGCTGGGATCATTACAGGATCATGTGATTAGACACAGGTGCATGGCTGGTTACAGGGTCATGTGATGGACACACAGGTGCATGGCTTGTTACAGGGTCATGTGATAGACACACAGGTGCTGGGATCATTACAGGATCATGCGATTAGACACAGGTGCATGGCTGGTTACAGGGTCATGTGATGGACACACAGGTGCTGGGATCGTTACAGGGTCATGTGATGGACACACAGGTGCACGGCTTGTTACAGGGTCATGTGATGGACACACAGGTGCTGGGATTGTTACAGGGTCATGTGATGAACACACAGGTGTATGGCTTGTTACAGGGTCATGTGATAGACACAAAGATGCTGGGATAATTAGAAGAAACAGATCTGATACAGAATACTGTAACGAGCTGTGCACATGTGCGTTCATCACATGACCCTGTAACGAGCTGTGCACCTGTGTGTCCATCACATGACCCTGTAACGAGCTGTCCACCTGTGTGTCCATCACATGACCCTGTAACGAGCCGTGCACCTGTGTCTCCGTCACATGACCCTGTAACGAGCCGTGCACCTGTGTGTCCGTCACATGACCCTGTAACGAGCTGTGCACCTGTGTGTCCATCACATGACCCTGTAACGAGCCGTGCACATGTGTTCATCTTATGACCCTGTAACGAGCCGTGCACCTGTGTGCCCATCACATGACCCTGTAACGAGCCGGGCACCTGTGTGTCCATCACATGACCCTGTAACGAGCCGTGCACCTGTGTGTCCATCACAAGACCATGGACAGAATTGTATCCACTGGAAGTAAACAACGAATGTTCCTACTGAATAACAACAAGCAGAGATCTTGGAAACCGTGAAGAATAATGAAAGTATATTGAAAATTTGTATAACTTTTAATTATACAAAAAAATAACATTCATTTGATGAAACGAGACAATCCTTTTAAGTATCTCCAAATCAGAGACACGGAGGTTATAATCCGTAATTCTTATAACGATCCAATAACTGCGCTGTAACTAAGAATACACTGCCGTATGTGTAAAACAGAAGACAAGTGTTAACATATGGTATATAGCAGATACAAGCAGTATATAATAATGACGTCTGTGGAAACGGCACAATACAAAGAACAGAGGAAGAGCCCGGCTGTAGTCCTGCTCCATCCAGACGGTTCAGCTCCAGTGCTGCGGGTTGCGTTACATGTCATTAATAAATGAAGTGGAAACAGCGCTCCGGTTACAGGTGTGTAAGAAACAAAGCCCTTCACCGATTTATTTTTAATGACCTGATGAGGTAGAAATATCCTGATGTGATCATCACAATATAAGCGGATCTACGAAAGCAGGCCTCAGATTTATATGTACACTATATGGGGAAAAGTATGCGCCCCCTCTTAGTCATTGAATCCCCATGCCCCCCCCCCCTTGTATAACATCCGACACTCGCTACCCCCGGTATATAGCATCCGGCACTTGCCCCCCCATGTATAACATCCGGCACTCCCCCCCATGTATAACATCCGGCCAGTGGCGGATTAAGTAGACCATGGGCCCTGGGCTGTTACCCAAACTTGGGCCCCCCTTCCTCACCGCCGCCCTGCCGTAACTATTTTTAACACTACCTTTTTGGGCAAGCATTAACAGTGTTACGATTTCCCTTGTCACAGCGCGGTGTCCCTACATACTGACAGTATCACACTGTGCAGGGACACGTCCTCCTGACAAGGGGAATTGTCTATCAGTCCTGGACTGCAGACTTTTTGTGAAATACAAGGATTCCTATAATAAACATGTCAGGAGAGGTGACAGATTCTCTATAAATCTAGTGACTCACAGGTGACGACGTCTCAGATTCTAGTAGTTTTTTCCTCTTTTCTTCTCCATCCGGTCCAGCACTCATGACGACTTCTCCCGGCCATGACTCATTTCTGCAGAATTTGCCACTCAGACGTCTCCTCACTTTTCCAACATTTCCACACCTATAAATGAAAATAAAGTTATCATGGTGCCACATACTGTGCCCCTAAATATAATAGCACCAAACACTGCGCGCCTGAATATAATAATACCACACACTGTAAAACACCACATACACACAGCCCCCTGTACATAATGCCACACACAGCCCCTGTAGATATTACACACCCCCATAGATATCGCCATACACAGCCCCCTCTATATATCACACATCCCCCCGTAGAGAGTGTTACACACAGCCCCATATAGATAGTGCCATACAGCCCCCTGTAGAGAGCGCCACACAGCCCTCCCCCTCTTGTAAATAGCACCAAAAAGCCCCCATATAAAGAGCGCCACACACATACCACTGTGGATAGCACTACACAGCCCCCCCTTGTATATAGTGCCACACAGCGCTCCCCCTTGTATATAGTGCCACACAGCGCTCCCCCTTGTATATAGTGCCACACAGCACTCCCCCTTGTATATAGTGGCACACAGCGCTCCCCCTTGTATATAGTGCCACACAGCGCTCCCCCTTGTATATAGTGCCACACAGCGCTCCCCCTTGTATATAGTGGCACACAGCGCTCCCCCTTGTATATAGTGCCACACAGCGCTCCCCCTTGTATATAGTGCCACACAGCGCTCCCCCTTGTATATAGTGCCACACAGCGCTCCCCCTTGTATATAGTGCCACACAGCACTCCCCTTGTATATATCCCCCTTGTATATAGTGCCACACAGCACTCCCCTTGTATATATCCCCCTTGTATATAGTGGCACACAGCGCTCCCCCTTGTATATAGTGCCACAAGGTTATGTACACATTTAAAAACGTTATCATAATTTTATATATATATATTAGTATGTGTGTGATTGATTTTATTAAAAAATATTTTCACTTTTTGAGATACAGCTGCTTTGTATCCTGTATCCGTCAGGTCAGCAGGACTGACAGGATCAGTGACACGCAGGATCCACCTCAAATCTATCACATCTAAGATTATAATTTAGCGCAAGGCCCGTTTCACTGATCCCGTCAGTCCTGCTGACCTGACGGATACAGGATACAAAGCAGCTGTATCTCAAAAAGTGAAAATATTTTTTAATAAAACGGAATTACAAAGTTGCACCAAACACACATTTTTATAAAAAGAAAAAAAAAAAAGAAGACGTGATTTTTGCAACGTTTTTTTCCGTAGACAATGCAGGTTTCCTTTTTTTATCGTTTTTATGCACACTTTTTTGCTATTTTAGAATTTTTATTCATAAAGTTTGAAAATAATAGTAAAAAAAATAAGCTTTTTTACGTTTCAGCTATTTTTTTTGGTAATAACATAGTTTTACCCTAAAATAGACCTTTTATTTGTAATCGTCATTGTTTACCGTAAATTTTAATATATTACATGTCTATATTAGGGTAATTGGGTCAGCGCTAGCGTTACAACAATGTTTGGCGGGAGGGGGAACGTTTTTTTTTGGGGTGGGTATTTTATGTGTATTTATTATTTAATTTTTTTTTGCACTTTACTTTATTATTTTTTATTACTATGGTCTGTTCCTCAAAGGTCAAAAAAGACCTTTGGGGAACTTTATATATTTTTTTTCTTTCTTTTACACCATCTTTTCCCCTGTAACTGGAGCTGCACAGCAGCCCCAGTTACAGGGGAAATCAGCCCTCTCATAGTGACGATTGTCACTAATAGGGCTGTGCTGGGTCTAGTAAGACCCAGCAGCAGTATGTTAGTAACGGCACCCGGCGATCATGTGACCAGTCACATGATCACCGGGAGGAATAGAGACAGCGCCGCTGCTGCTGTCTCTATTCCTATACACAGCGTTCATTGAACGCTGTGTAAGAAGACATCGGAGAAGACAGAAGCAGCGAAAGCTGCTTCTGTCTTCTCCTCAGGGTCCCCGGCAGTCACTGACAGCCGGAGACCCGACATTCAGCTGCCGAATCGCGCGGGCAGCAAGTTAAAACCCGAGCCGTAGAAAGTCTATGGCTCGGGTTTTAAGGACCCGTCCCTGACCGCTGGCCGTAAAAATACAGCCAGCGGTCGGGAACCAGTTGGGCAGGAGGATAAGCCGACTAACCTCAGCGCCGGTGAACGCCCGCCCGGGTCTTCTCTTGCAGCTTTAGAGCAACAGAACAGCCGTCCGTCGCTGTTCTGTTACTCATGGCGGCGCCCGCACTTGTCAGGGAGGCGTGTCCTACCCCTTTCCCGGCCAATTCCCTGCTCCTCCCCTCCTCATCTTCGGAAATTAGCAGCGCTAGCGCGCTGAATAGTTTTGTACGATAATGTGCGGTTCGGGCTGCCATGGGCCCCCTGGGAGCCTCGGGCCCCGGGCGGCCGCCCGAATCGCCCATATGATAATCCGCCACTGCATCCGGCACTCGCCGCCCCCCTGGTATATAACATCCGGCACTCGCCACCCTCTGTATATAACATCCGGCACTCGCCACCCCCTGTATATAACATCCGGCACTCGCCACCCCCCTGGTATATAGCATCCGGAACTCGCCCCCCCATGCATAACATCCGGCACTCGCCACCCCCTGTATATAACATCCGGCACTCGCCACCCCCCTGGTATATAGCATCCGGAACTCGCCCCCCCATGCATAACATCCGGCACTCGCCACCCCCTGTATATAACATCCGGCACTCGCCACCCCCGGTATATAACATCCGGCACTCGCCCCCCCCCCCCCCGGTATATAACATCCGGCACTCGCCCCCGCGGTGTATAACATCCGGCACTCCCCCCCATGTATAACATCCGGCACTCGCCACCCTCTGTATATAACATCCGGCACTCGCCACCCCCTGTATATAACATCCGGCACTCGCCACCCCCTGTATATAACATCCGGCACTCGCCCCCCCCCATGTATAACATCCGGCACTCGCCACCCCCGGTATAGAACATCCGGCACTCCCCCCCATGTATAACATCCGGCACTCGCCACCCCCGGTATATAACATCCGGCACTCGCCACCCCCGGTATATAACATCCGGCACTCGCCACCCCCGGTATATAACATCCGGCACTCGCCACCAGTGTATAACATCCGGCACTCACCACCCCCGGTATATAACATCCGGCACTCGCCCTCGCGGTGTATAACATCCGGCACTCCCCCCCAGTGTATAACATCCGGCACTCGCCCTGCGGTCACGTTACAGACATCAGTGGTAGAACGGGTCGTTGTGAAGAGATCAGTGACCTCCAGCGCGGTCCTGTAATAGGACGTCACCGGTGTAACACGTCAGTTCCGGAAATTTCTTCCCTCCTGGATCTTCCACCATCACCTGTGATATTATTATAACGTGGAAGGAACCGCAGCAACTCAGACACAAAGTGCAGACCATGTAAAGTGACAGAGCGAGGGGCCGAGTGCTGAGGAGCAAGTGCAGAAAAGTCGCCCACACTCTGCTGACTCCATAACTGCAGAGTACAGACCTCCTCAGGTATTAACATCCACACTGTGCCCGGGAGTTTCATGGCCGAGCAGCTGAATGCCATCCGAACATCACCGAGCACAATGCCAAGCGTCAGACGGAGGGGTGTAAAGCCACCGCCACTGGACTCTGGAGCAGTGGAAACGTGTTCTGTGTAGTGACGCTTCTCTATCTGGGGGTCGGATGATGAGTCGGTTTGGTGATGCCAGGAGAACGTTACCCGCCTGACTGCATTGTGCCAGCTGTGAAGTTTGGTGGAGGAGGGATAATGCAATGGGTTTGTTTTTCAGGGGTCGGACCCTTTAGTTCCAGTGAAGGAAAATCTTAATTTTTCAGCACATGAGACATTTTGGACAATTGTAGCTTCCAACTTTGTGGGAACAGTCTGGGGCTCAGCTCCCCATGACTGCGCCCCAGTGCACAAGGTCCATAAAGACATGTTTGTTTGGTTGGAAGAACTTGACTGGCCGCACCCCCATCCAACACCTTTGGGATGAACTAGAACGGGGATTATGAGCCCGGCCCCCTCCCCCGATATCAGCGTCTGACCTCACAAATGTTCTCCTGGATGAATCAGCGAAAAATCCCACAGACCCCAAAATCTTGTAGAAAGCCACCAGAACAGTGGAAGCTGTTTTACTACAAAGGGGGAACCAAGTTCATATTAATGTTTATGAATTTAGAATGGGACGTCATAAAAGCTCCTGTAGGTGGAATGTGGAGGTGTCCCAATACTTTTGTCTATATAGTGTAAATTAAAATGAATGTGCCTTTCGCTTATGTAGCTATAGGGGGCGCTGATGTTGCCACATAAGAGTATTCAGCGGTAATATAAGATCTTTGTCACGGTTGGGGGTCTTGGTAGAGATTTAGCATTTGCTGTCGATGGGTGGTCCTCTTTCCATACGCCCTATGTCATATTAACCCTTAGCAATCCGAGTGCTTAGGTCCTAAATTAGCAGGTTTTCCGCATTTAAAGGTTTTATTGGCCCAAACTTTTTTATTTGTTGGGCTACCAAAATAATTTCAGAAACGTTTTTTTCCCATGATGTAGCACTGTTACGGCTGATATTTGTTACCCCCAGGCCTCGGTGCTGGTTATAGTGGTCCTGACCGTGTGTGATTGATACCGATGGACCCGTTGTAGAGAGCTTGCCCAACTACGTTTTGATATTCCTCATAGTACCGCTTACCCGCTCTACGATCCGGTTCCCTCCACGGCACTTCTCGACCTCTGTTAGGGTATGTTCACATGTGCACGTCCGTTACGGCTGAAATTACGGAATAATGGTAAGTGCAGGCGTTTTTCGCAGCGTCCATTACGGATGTAATTGGAGCTGTTTTTCTATGGAGTCCATGGAAAACGGCTCCAATTACGTCCCAAGAAGTGACATGCACTTCTTTGACGCGGGCATCTTTTTTATGCACCGTCTTTTGACAGCGGCGCGTAAAAAAAATGACCGTCTGCAAAGAACATCGTAAAACCCCTTCAAATAAATGGGCAGATGTTTGCCGACGCTTTCAAGCAGTATTTTCGGCCGTAATTCCAGGCGTAAAACGCCTGAATTACGTCCGTAAATAGTGCGTGTGAACATACCCTTACCGGCCTGGTTTAGCCTGACAACGTCTACTTACTTCTGTATCCCCAGTCGAAATACTAATGATCTGTAATGATTTCCTGTTGTCGTTGCGCCTAACAACCGAACCTCCAAACTATGGCTGCATATTCTTGTTCAAATTAATCTAGAAGTTGTCCAGGGACTCAAATACGGACTAGCATCGAAGTCCTGGGGCCAGCTGAATACCTCAACCCAAGACCCCTTTAAGGGAAAGAGAGGTGAATTGGGCCGTCCAGATTGTTTCTTCCTCGGTATCGCAGGAACCAGACCATTAGGCCCTGTTCACACAGAGTATTTTTCAGGCCGAAAAACCTGCCTTCAGGAATTTTGAGGCAGATTTTGGCCTGCCTGCACGCTGTTTGCCGTGTTTTTCACTGCGTTTTTTTGGCCACGGCCAGTA
The DNA here is from genome assembly GCF_050947455.1 of Rhinoderma darwinii. NCBI lineage: Eukaryota > Metazoa > Chordata > Amphibia > Anura > Rhinodermatidae > Rhinoderma > Rhinoderma darwinii. The sequence continues at coordinate 99,403,817 of NC_134697.1, read as the reverse complement.
AGCGCCCGGGCAAAAAAACGCAGCAAAAGCCACTTTCTCTGCCTCCCATTGATGTCAATGGGAGGTCAGAGACGGAAACACCCGAAGATTGGGCATGTCATTTCTTCTTCCCGTGAGTGGTGACAAAAACGCATCCGCCTCCCATTGAAATCAATGAGAGGCGTTTTCGGATATAAAAAAATGCGCAAATAAACTCAGTGTGAACACCTCTTTACATTTATGGTAACCCCCCCCGCTTATATTTCTAATTGTGACGTTCTATATGTCCAGGAGAAGCACCTTCTGCCCCTTTCAACTATTATGTCGGTACTTAAAAGTTACATTGGTAATTTGCAGCCTCCAAAAAGACCAGTTATATTGTGATATAGGGATTGTCACCACATTATAAGTGCCCTATCTCCTACATAAGCTGATCGGCGCTGTAATGGAGATAATAGTGGTCCTAGTAATAAAGAGACTGTCACCACATTATAAGTGCCCTATCTCCTACATAAGCTGATCGGCGCTGTAATGGAGATAACAGTGGTCCTAGTAATAAAGAGGCTGTCACCAGATTATAAGTGCCCTGTCTCCTACATAATGTGATCAGAGCTGTAATGTAGATAACAGTGGTCCTAGTAATAAAGAGGCTGTCACCACATTATAAGTGTCCTATCTCCTACATAATGTGATCAGTGCTGTAATGTAAATAACAGTGGTCCTAGTAATAAAGAGGCTGTCACCAGATTATAAGTGCCCTATCTCCTACATAATGTGATCAGCGCTGTAATGTAGATAACAGTGGTCCTAGTAATAAAGAGGCTGTCACCAGATTATAAGTGCCCCATCTCCTACATAATGTGATCAGCGCTGTAATGTAGATAACAGTGGTCCTAGTAATAAAGAGGCTGTCACCAGATTATAAGTGCCCTGTCTCCTACATAATGTGATCAGCGCTGTAATGTAGAGAACAGTGGTCCTAGTAATAAAGAGGCGGTCACCAGATTATAAGTGCCCTGTCTCCTACATAAGCTGATCGGCGCTGTAATGGAGATAAAAGTGGTCCTAGTAATAAAGAGGCTGTCACCAGATTATAAATGCCCTGTCTCCTACATAATGTGATCGGCGCTGTAATGGAGATAACAGTGGTCCTAGTAATAAATAGGCTGTCACCACATTATAAGTGCCCTATCTCCTACATAATGTGATCAGCACTGTAATGTAGATAACAGTGGTCCTAGTAATAAATAGGCTGTCACCAGATTATAAGTGCCATATCTCCTACATAATCTGATCGGCGCTGTAATGTAGAGAACAGTGGTCCTAGTAATAAAGAGGCTCTGTCACCAGATTATGAGTGTCCTATCTCCTACATAATCTGATCGGCGCTGTAATGTAGGTAACAGTGGTCCTAGTATTAAAGAGGCTGTCACCAGATTATAAGTGCCCTATCTCCTACATAATGTGATCAGCGCTGTAATGTAGATAACAGTGGTCCTAGTATTAAAGAGGCTGTCACCAGATTATAAGTGTCATATCTCCTTCATAATGTGATCAGCAATGTAATGTAGATAACAGTGGTCCTAGTAATAAAGAGGCTATCACCAGATTATAAGTGCCCTATCTCCTACATAATGTGATCGGCGCTGTAATGTAGATAACAGTGGTTTTTATTTTGACAAACGATCATTTTGAGCAAGTTATGACCAATTTTAGTTTTATGCTAATTCGTTTCTTAATAGACAACTGGGCGTGTTTTTACTTTTTGACCAAGTGGGCATTGTAAAGAGGAGTGTATGACGCTGACCAGTCAGTGTCCAATCAGCGTCATACACTTCTCCCCATTCATTTACTCAGACATTGTGATCTTGCGAGATCACGCTGTGCTGTCACTTATTCACACATTAACTTTACTGAAGTGTCTTGATAGTGAATAGACATCAGCTCCAGCCAGGACGCCATGTCTATTCACAATCCCGAGACTTCGGCAAAGTTTGTGCGTGACTTGTTCACACAGCACATTGAGATCACGATGTGCTGTCACATACTCCCACATTAACATTACCGAAGTGTCGGGAGTGTGAATAGACATGGCGTCCTGGCTGGAGATGATGTCTATTCACTATCAAGACACTTCAGTAAAGTTACTGTGGTAGTTACAGCACAGCGTGATCTCGCAAGATCACTATGTGCCGAGTACATGAATGGAGAGAAGTGTTTGACGCTGATTGGTCACTGATTGGTCAGCATCATGCACTTCTCTTTACAACGCCCACTTGGTCAAAAGTAAAAACACGCCCAGTTGGGCATTAAGAAACTAATTATAATAAATCTAAAATAGGTCATAACTTGCTCCAAAAATATAGTTTTTCAAAATAAAAACCACTGTTGTTTTCTACATTACAGCACTGATCACATTATGTAGGAGACAGGACACTTATAATGTGGTGACAGCCTCTTTATTACTAGGACCACTGTTATCTACATTACAGCGCTGATCACATTATGTAGGAGAGTGGACAATCATAATCTGGTGACAGAGCCTCTTTAAAGTTTAGCTGCACTTTCACAAAACATTGGTTGGTGTTCGTCCGGGCACAGAAACCCCCAGTATCACTGAAACGAAGAGGCAGTAGACTGCACTTTCAACTCTGATTGGCACTCCTGTTCTATATGAGGTCATCTTCAGCCTATTAAGGAGAGCCGATCACAGCCAAGGGTGCAAATTGTGGCGCAAATCTACCCCTGCTCATAGAAGTCGTAAATTTCATTTGGCCATGGCAACCTATCGGTGGCCGGCCATCATGTTCGTGGGCCGCCGATGAGTGACAAAGGCAGCCCCCTACCTCTGTCAAAGGACTTAAATGTTGCGGGCGCTATTCGCTGCGACATTTAAAGGGTTAAACTGCCTGGGAATAGAGGTTTCTCCGATTGCAACGGGAGCCTTGCTGTCAGTTACAGCCGGGCTCCCGCATGATCACCATCATCACGTACAGAGTGATATAGGGGAGGGCATTTTAAACACAACTTGTTTCTCGGTCATGCAAGGTCCTGGTGCGGCGTTCACAAGTACCACTCTCTGCTCTGAGTGACGCTCTGAGTGACTCTAGTGGCCAATCAGGAGATCACTAGAGAGATCACTCAGAGCAGAGGGGCGGGGCTTGCAGCGTGCAGTGCCATAGCACTGGCGCATCAAATCCCGCCTTAGTGGCACTTGCCGTGAGCACGCCAGGGGACTTATTCATCGTTTTCTCAGTCATGCAACATGCATTGGAAATATTTTGCGAGGCTTTTAGGGAATATATACCAGGACATGTGACAAAAAACAATATACTTATACAGTGATAGCACGGTTTCACTAAACACAGAAGTTGTCAAACTAACCGGATTTATTTTTATGAGGTGGCAAATAGAAGCCTGGACAGAGGGGCCGCTGTGGATAGAATTTTTTGGACTTAGTCTTCTTTGACACCTAATGGGTAAATTAAGGTCTATGGCCTTGTAATTGGATTAAATCTGGCCCGTGTCCAGAAAGTTGTGATAATTGGCCTTTATAAGTGGCGTACCCCAAGGTTCAGTGCTGGAACTATTATTCAACTTATTTAAAGGGCACCTGTCACTACATTTTAGGGCACTGAACCACCAGGATGTCGTTATATTGCTGGGATATAGCGTCCTAAACATGAACCTCTCAAAACTGTCAGTTTTAGTGTTTTGTCTAAAAATAAGTTATTATACAGCATGCGTGCAGAGAAGAGTCCTGGGATGAGTCCTGGTGTACCGGCCTCGACTTCATCTGAGCACTGAGCATGTGCAGGATGCCATTAAACTCCTCCCTGGACTCTTCTCGTGTGATTGACATGCAGCGCACACCGTATTATAACTTTTAACTTCCCTTTAATGATTATAATAAAAAAAGGATGGGATAAGGGACCATTAGTGACCACCAACACGCCTTTTAACGATTACTAAGAAGCTTTAGGCTAGGCAACCGCCTTTTTACGTCAACCTAGTCGAAGCCCTACGTGGGTGTCCCATGCCGCATGGAGCGGATGCTTGGCTGTCTGTCCGATCCTGGTCGTTTAATCCCTTAGATGTCTTGATCAATAGCAAACAAGGCACCTTAGTGGTTCACAATGGGTGGTGCTCCTTGTGTAAGCCCATTGGTGCCCACGACGTGATTGTACGGTGCCAAAAGGTCGCCATGGCAGCTGAAGGCCTAACAATGGCCAGAGTCAGGGACTAATAGGCCTCCTGTCAGTGTAAAACTGACAGGAATAATACATTGCAACACAGAAGTATGCACTGCATTATAGGAGCGATCAGACGATAAAAAAATGATCAGACGATAATAAAAATACAAATAAGAATAAAAAACAAAAAAACGCTTTTTCCCGATCTATAAAAATAAATAAATAATACTATGTATAATTGGTATCGCCGCATCTGTAACGACCCAAACTATAAAATGATCACATTATTTATCCCACACGGTGGACGCAGTAAAAAAAAAAAAAGAAGAAGTAATGCCAAAATGTGCGGTTATTTGCTTATCCCACCTCGCAAAAAACAGGGTATATAGTGATTAGGAAATCTACAACTCATTCCGAAAATACAAACCCTCATATCGCTCCACTGACGAAAAAACAAAAATGTTATGGGTCTTGGAATGTGGTAACGCAAAACTAAAAAGTGTTTTTTACTGTGTAAAAGTAGAAAAACATAAAAAAAACGCTATAAATGTGATATTGCCGCAATCATATCAACCCAAAGAATGAAGCCGACTTGTTATTTATACCGACCGCCTGGTGAAAACAAAACCCAAAACAACAACGGTGGAATTGCTGTTTTTTTCTACCGCTCCCTCCGAAAAAAATTGATAAAAATTATACATTACATTATATGAACCCCAAAATGATGCCATTAAAAAATACAACTGGTCCCGCGCTAAAAACAACCGGCACATGGATATATAGACGGAAAAATAAAAAGGGAACGGCTCACTTGCACGACTTTGTGGTCTGTCTTGTCTTGCAAACCTCCTGCCGTCCCAGTTTTTGTAGGACTTCCTCCGTCCCTCTTTCCAGTCTTTGTATTTCCCACCTAATTCTATATCGGAATGGTGTAGTACTACGCTCTCCTGCCGTATGTCCGATACTGTGTGAGGCATGTTATAGGACACTATTATGGACACTGCTATTCGAGCACCATTGTTGTGGGGACTACTTTGACACAATTGTATTTATACAAATTAATATGTAGGCAGGATGTTTATCTATGGCATGACGTGGGCATTGGATGTGAACGGTATTTTCATGTTTACGATAACACATCGTTGGCAGTAATTCATTTGCACTTTTAAGTATATTCCAAAAATGTTCTAAACATTTTATTGTAGGAGTTTTTAGGATAAGAAAATGGATGGATAATGGAAAAAAAGAATTGCACATTGTTCATTTTTTACACTGGCACTATATATGATGAATTGGTGTGGCACCCAATTGTACCACGAGGTAATATGCTGTCGAAGGAAGCCTAAAACTGTTGGGTGGTCTTTAGAGGAACACTAAAGAAAAAACAGAAAAACAAAAAGGTAGACCATGACTTCTGTCTTTGGATGTGTCCTGCTCCATCTCCTCAGGCCCTGCACTGGGCATAACACAGAGGGGGTGGAGCATGACACTGATAAAAAGGACTCCATAGATAAAGGACGTGAACCACCCCTTCAGGCCCTGCACTCAGCATAACACATGGGGTGGCACGTGACACAGATTCAAAGAACGCCGAAGAGACGTCATGCACGGCCTCTTCAGGCCGTGCACTCTGCATTACACAGAGGGGTGGAGCATGACACAGATCCGAAGGACACCAGAAGATAAAAGTCATGCACCGCCCTTTCAGGGCCAGCACTGGGCATAATAAAGTATGGCTTTTTCCTGGAGTGTTCCTTTAAGAGCTTATATTTGAGTCACCGCATTGCCAGCTGCTTCTCTAGTCTGTGAAGACAGGAGCCAGATTCTATATGATCTACAGACTGTCAATTAAACAATCACATATATCTTTAAATGCGGAGCTGATGCGCTCATACACTATATATAACCGGCTGACTTCACCAATGTGAGATACTCCTACAACACTCCTTCCACCACCTGTTATTCCTTTTCTATGCTTGTGCTTATTAATTACTTTCCACCAGCTACTAATCATCTCACGGTTTCTCTCTTTTTTCAGAATGGCTTGTTCCGCGACCTGTCAAACCTCACCCAGTTGTTTTTGTATGGAAACCTGTTGCAGTCTCTTCCAGCTGGAACCTTTCTTGGTCTCTCAAGCCTGGATCGGCTGTTGCTTCATAGTAATCGCCTTGTGACTATCTCCCCTGTGGCTTTCAGTGGTTTGAGCAGCCTTACCATACTCTACCTCTTCAATAACAGCCTGCCTTCCCTCTCAGGAGATTGTTTGCGCTCACTACCTTCTCTGCAGTTTTTGCGTCTGAGTGGGAACCCGTGGCATTGTGACTGTAGCTGTCGATCACTGTGGGGTTGGTTCCGCTCCTCCCCGAAGGTCTCTAGCTCCCCAGTGAACTGCTCCTCCCCACCAGCCTTTCGAGGAAGAGACCTGCGCTCTCTTCAGGAGCGGGATCTACGGTTTTGTAGCTCTCATAACCCTATCCCAACAGGAAATCTGTCAGGATTATCCTTCCCACCTAAACCTTCCTCTTTCTATAGAGCTCAACCGGGCCCAAGTGAGAATGAGAACGAGGAATGGGAAGATACGATACAGCAGAAGGGAGAAGATGTTGGTGACAGCTCGAATGCCGGTGGTGGTAGAGGTGGTCTAAGCTTTGGGCTTCTGTTGGTTTGGCTCATTTGGAATGTGGAAATAGACCTTTGACTTGTGAACAGAGAATCCTCTTAAATTGTTAGTTCATCCTCTGTGAACGCTTTCTGACAAATAAATTCTATATATATATTTATATAAGTGTCTGTGATGATTTACACCACGGCTTATCCTAGATGTTTCGTCGAATCCATGAGCTGCTACAAGGACACATTGAGGCCACTGCAGGACTTCTAGCTCTAAAGATTGGTAGCTTAGATTCCATAGTTGAGTTCTGAGGTTCTGATTGGTTTGGGGTAATTACATTTTTTGCAAAAATTTCTATATCTTGATCAACCCACCCCGAAAAAAATACGTTTTTTTTTTCTTTTACATAAATTTCGGTAGGGTGAATTTGGAAAAGACCAGTGCTTCTGGACCGGGACCAAAGGTTAATGAAGAGGTTTGTCGAAATACAAAATCCAGCAGTAATATCACAATAGCTTGTCAATGATAAGGAAGGTGTCATGACTGGACAAAACAGTCTCAATAGAAGTCAAAGTAAAAAGGCCTGAATAAGGAACTTCAGTTCACCCGAGAGTAGTTGTCACGGCTTAACATGGGACTGTATAGCATTATTTTTGGATAGGTTATATAAAAAGATATATTAGTTTAGAGGTTTTTTTTTTGTTTTGCATTCACTACTTCTTCAGGCCACTTTTTCTGCACTGCATCATTTCCCCTGAGGTGGCGCTGCAGGGGAATTAAACACTTGCTTTTGTACATTGGAAATCATCCTGTGATCAGCTTATCATCGGGGACCTCGAACAATTAGTTATTGTCCAAAGTGGACAACCCTTTAATAGATATATTCGGTCATTCTTCTAATCTTACCCTTTTTTCAGCCATTTTTTTATTTTATTTTTCAGCCATTTTTTTTCCTCCCCGCCTTCTAAAAGCCATGCTGTTTATTTTTGTTAACATAGCCGTATAAGGGGTTATTTTTTGTTGAACGAGTTGACATTTTTAATGGCATCATTATTGTACAATACAATGCCATTACATTTATAGACATGCCACGGGATAGCCGTTGGGATGACTGAGAAGGCCCCACTCTTTTTTAATGGCTTAGATGATGCGGTCGCTGTTGATCGTGACATCTAAGTGGTTAAGCGGCTGTTGCAGTAAAGTGTTGACACCCACTGAGTATGGAGCGAGCTCAGCCCGTGAGCCTGCCCCATACCCCCCCCCCCCATTGTGGCTCTGACGTACAGTTAAGTCATGCGTCGCCAAGGGGTTAAACTACGTTCTAAATCTTGAAAAGGTAGAAAAGGCAAGGTCCAGGTATATCGTTTGCAAGTATGAATACATAAAGTTCAAGAGAGTAAGATGATTCTCACAAAAGGTGATTCACCCAAATGTCAATCCAGGGTTGCCAAATCAGTTTTCAAATCAGAGTACGTAGCTCCAGATGGATTAGTTCTTCCCTTCTGGCTTATTGAGCTACCTTTTTAGCCAATGGTGGATTGGGGGAGTAGTGGTAGCGTCCCCGTAAAGTTGGATAAGGGATATTGCCATAGTAAAGGGAACCTCAGGGTATTCTATCCTTTTAGAATTCAGTACTTTCTCTTTGGATCTACTCCCATGATGCACTATGAAAGACTAGCAGGAAACCCCTGTCAATATGCCTTATTAATGTATATAAACATCATAGAGGGGGTCCCTCAAATGAAACCCCCCTCTATGCGTCAGAGTGGAGAGAAGTCCTGGCGGACTCAAGCTGCCCATGTAATACTATATTTCCCTGAATGGGTTGTAGTGACCCTCCGGTCCCATGATTAAATTATAAATGTGATGGCGTGTATTAAGAAATATCACCTGTTGCCCTCCAATTGTGCCCCTCTTCCGTGAATCCTCTGTTTTATCATCCCCTCTGTGTTGTTTTAAAATGTCCATGTAAAGGATCTGCCAGACACAGCTTCTGTGTCGACGCCCGTGGGTAATCAGTCTGCACCTGCGTCTATGTCTGTGAGACTGACTCCATCTTCCACCACTCAGGATGGCAGGCTTAGGAGTGGGAGAGCCTATCACAGCCTGGCCAGACGGAGCTAGTTCCCGCCAACTGTCTGATTTTGCTCTGCTGGTTTCCTGGCTCTGCTGCTTGAACTACTGATCCTCTGCTTGTTATTGACCTTGGCTTACTGACCACTCTCCAGCTCAGCGTTTTGTACCTCGTGCACTCCTGGTTTGACTCAGCTCGTTCACTACTCTCGTTGCTCACGGTGTCTCCGTGGGCAGCTGCCCCATTTCCCTTGCTTCTGTGTACCCTTGTCTGTTTGTCTGTCGTGCACTTACTGCGCGTAGGGACCATCGCCCAGTTGTACCTCGTCGCCTAGGACGGGTCGTTGCAAGTAGGCAGGGACTGAGTGGCGGGTATATTAGGGCTCACCTGTCTGTCTCCCTACCCCGTCATTACAGTCCACAGTGCTTCTCACACGGAGTTTAAGACACTCCCTCTGTTCACGGATTGGACAGAACTGCTCACGTGAGAGTCACTGGCCAATCTAAGAACAGTGGGAGTTTCTCAGACTCGTGGCGGATCCACAGCAGAGGGGCACAACTGGAGGTCACCAGGTAATATTACTCCATATACACCATCATATTTAAAATGTTGTCCCGGGACCGGAGGGTCCCTTTAATAGCTAAAGGACAATTTAAACCTGAAAAGTATAGTTATTCGACCAATTAAAATGAAAAAGTTTATAACAAAATCTGCCATCTGCCCCATCACATCAATATTATTTGTCTAGAACCTTTCGATAATTGCCATACATGGTGGTCCGTACCACCCGGGCAGTGTTTTGCAGTTGGCATTTGTTCTCCGGAGCTGAACAATATTCCAATGGGACAAGAGCGCATTTTACATGGACGTTGTTGTCAGGCAGAATGCACGTTACGCCAAACATAAAATAATTACTCCTGGCCCCTATCTACTTTTGCGCCTTTACTAAAAAAAATTGTACTTGGATGATTATCATTCATGTACAGAGGCTGCGTCTAAAGCTAACGGGGGCGAATACATTTAAAAATAAAATAGCGTTTTTTTTCTTGACACTATAGTGACATCATACGATACAAAATGTACAGCTATTTTACATCACTACCTATTAGAGGATTCATTTCTGTGGTAAATATTATTTATTGAACCACCTTAAGGCCTTATTCACACAGTTTTTTTTACAGGCAGAAAAAATCTGCCTCAGAATACCTTCAGGAATTTTGAGGCAGATTTTGAACTGCCTGCGCTTTTTTTTTCCATGTTTTTCGCCCGTGGCCATTGAAGCCAATGCAAGGAACGTGGGCAAAAAACATTGCGAAAAAGCGTGGAAATGAGCGCCGTGGGTTTTTTCTGCCTCCCATCGAAAAAGGACATGCCACTTTTCTTCAAACATTTTTGGGGTAGACTAATAAACAAAAAATTAATTCACCTTCAGAATGCAGCTTTTCAAAAAGTGAAATTTTGTTCCGGTCATGAAGGCTCAGAACGCCCCCAGGCGTGAACGGTTTAAACAGCATGCCCTTCTTGGCTGATCTTGATGATTTGACTGGATTTACGACTACATTATAGAAAAAGAAAGGCCAAAAAAATAATTCTCAAGACAACTGTTGCCAATTTTGACTCAATGGAGGGCGATGGGGAATCCTCAAAAACAACAGAGGAATCATACACAACATTTATATTTATATGTTTACGTTTAGTTTCAATACCATGTGAATTACAAAAAGAATATCTGCAACACATCAGCAAAATAATAGAACATTTTCACTACTTGAACTAGAGCCCAGTTGGCCAAGCAGTCAATCACGATCCACCGGTAGATCGCCAATGGACAGGTGCCAAGTAGGTACCTGGCTGGGTTGCTTTTTACTTTTACGTTGCGGTCAATTCAGTCAACAGAGTTGAATTAATACACCTCATATTGTGGCTGCAGGAGAGCAGGGAAGATATGCTGAGCGAATGCTATTGAGTGACGTCCAGCATACACTGTTGCTGCCATTGCCGGAGTGTTGAGGCTCAAGCATTGAGGCTCAATATATTCTTTTCACTGGAGTAATGAAGCTGTCGGTTATTCTCTGCTCACACTGGTGTATAACAGAAGCCATGACGTCCCACCGGGCAAAAAGGACGGCATGTTGCATTATTCTTGCTGTCGAAAGTGATGGAAACCTTGATGGAACCACCGGTACTCGGGCCTTAATCATAAAGTCGTTTCAGGCCTAGCGGGTTTGCAAACAGTTGTTTTTAGGCGCGAGTCCAGGTATGATCACAGATCTGTCACAGTGACCATAATAAGATTTGATTGTAGTTATGAGATTTTCACACAACCAATTGCAATTCTCTTTTTCTGCCATTGCACTCCCCTTACATATGCCCGGCGATTTCAGATCGACTTGTGCGACGGCAAATTGCAATGTAGTCCAGCCTTCTTGAAGTTCTTCAGAATCTTCCTTAATATTCCAGAAGATCTCCGTGTCAGAAAGATTGCCTAGCCCTGAACTAAACGGTTAGCCTCAAATGAGCGTAATATATTAAAGAGATATGGGTACCATGGGCTTCAAAAATGTCATAATGTTTTTGAAAAAAGGGCATTTCCTGACAAATAAGCCCTCATATGTCTCTAAGTGTCCCTCCGATATTCAGACTGATGAAGGTGTTATATGCTATACAGCTAAATGCCTCAGTGGGGCAATATCATCCTAACAAAAGGTAGGTGATAAAAAAAAACACATTCCTAGTGGGTTGAGGTCAGTTTGTCGGGCAATATGGTACGACCAGAGATTAGCGGATAGAACGAGGTTGAAAAGAAACAGTCACTAGAGCCCAATTGAACGCGCACTGGGAATACGGCTGTGAGACACAGACTGGTTTCGATTTTGTGCAGATAGCCATGTCTTGGCACGATTGACACCTCGAGCACAAACAGGCTAGACAGGGGCACTATGGTTCCCATCAGAGGTTATAAACACAGTTTTTGACAGAGATTGAGTAAGAATTAGTCAAGGCTGTAAGTACTTGGCACAGGAATGGGTGCAGAATCTGCCTCAGAAAAGTCGTTTTCTCTGCTAACAAGCAACAGATGGTGTGAAGGATGAGATGGCGCGGGGGAAGAGGAACAAGCAGGAAAACAAGGCCAGATTTAAAGGGCTCCGTAGGATAAAAAGAATTGCCGGGAGTAGGGAGAGCCAAGCAAGAAAAAGAGGGATAATGACAGAAGAGTTAAAATAAAGGCAGAAAACAGAACAGTGATCCAAGACGAAAGCCATATAAAAAAGGAAAAACGTAAATGGAAGAGGAACAGCTAACAATCTGTGTTCTGACAGCAGATCTGACTCATTAGAAGTGATAATATGGTATAATTTGAGGAGCGCATGGTGTACATCTCCTGCATGAACAGCAATCTGGTCACATAGAAAGCGAGGACTACTTGCGCCACGTACTTCAAGAATAAATAGCCAGATCGGATTCAGCGCCTGTCTCTTAATCACCATACATTATTACGCCCTGTACTGGGCGATCTCCTTCAGTCCCAATGACCGACTGCTGCACTTTTCAAATCAGGGACAAGGGATCTGCATTCTAGTGATCAGTCGAGGTCCCAGCGGTGAGGCCCCCGGGGTTCAGACACTTATCCACAGGAAAGGTTATAAGCAATGTTCTTGGGAAACCCCTTCAAGCAGGAACCGGTCAGATAAGAAATTCTCTGGCCTACAGGGACCGAGTATTTGTTCTATAATATTATATATAGTATTATGCCAATTGTTCCTTCAAACTTGATTGTCGACCTTCCAAAACAAGAGAAACTTGAGGCATCAAAAATAAAAGAAACACTTGCAAGAATGGCCAACTGAAGGAGGAATGTCAAAATATCACCGAGGAGGCCAAGGTCGAAGTCCGTCAGATCACCAGAAACTTCAAATACCTACCCAATCACATTGTAAACACAATTATCTACAGGGTGAATCGTAGCATAGATAAAAAATACGCTTGACGAGCTTTAGACAGTCTATAATTGTTAGAAGGCTCCATTGACAATAAGCAGATCAGAAGGTGTCGTCCTGTCGGGATCCCCAGCGATCAGCTGTAATCTGTTGGGAAATCTGGCCTTAAAGAGAACCGGTCATTAGTTGTTTTTTTTTGTAAACCATTTACATACCCTTATTCTCCGCGGTCTTCTAATTCCCACACTATATTTTTTTTCAAATTGTCCCCTCTGCTGTCCTGCTAAGCTCTCCTTAGTGGGTGTTTTCTTCCTCACTGTGACGCAGTCCAATCGATGCGGTCCACTTCACAGCGATGCAGAAGACATGCTGATCTCGCGAGATTTACCTATTCTTGCAAAAGAAGCCTCTGTAACTCAGTCATTCTGGAGCCGCCACCATTCAGAAGGGAGGTCCAGATGTCAAGGGCAGAATGTCAGCGGCTCTGGAATGATCGGGATACAGAGAATTGTCTCGCGAGAATAGGTAAATCTCACGAGATCAGAATGTCTTCTGCATCATTGTGAATCAGTCCGCATTGATTAGACAGTGTCACAGTGAGGGAGAAGACAACACCCACTGATGAGAGCTTAGGTGTCCTCCTCCCTGTGCCAATGCTAGTAATTAGCATTTTGGGCCCCAAAACAAACCGCCGGCCGTTGCAGGATAAGAGGGGACAATTTAAAAAAAAAAAAGTACGGGAATTAGGAATAAGGATATGTAAACGGTTTACAAAAACAAACAAACTGATGTTGTGTCCTCTTTAAAGTGTTCAATTTCCCTGCAGTGCCACCACAGGAGAAAAGAAGCATTACACAGTGTACATTCATATCAATGGTGTGGTCTACGCGATACAGGACGGATCTCGAGACTGGGAGACGTTCTCTATAACTACGCTCTACTCTGGCCAAGAGATGAGAATCCTGAACTCCTAATAGGGTACTTAAAAATGACTTTTCTAAACCTTAAGATGAAGGCCCACGTATATCCTCAAATAAACATCTCAGATTCATGGATAGCAATGTCCGTCCCTTTTTTCCACTATGTGCCATCTCCACCTCTAACCATCAAGTCGCTCCCAATGACTACCACGGCCAGACGCATGTGGAGGAGGATAGTAGAGGAGGCTCCAGGATGACTGACAGTTCTGCAAAAAGCAGAGTGGGAAAGTCGAATGAGGGGGGGGGGGGTGTGATCTAACTTTGTGGAGGCTTTCAAGATCCCATGCGCGTCAGTACAAACATGCATGAGAACACATACGCGTGGTAGTTAAATTGCAGTTTATATTGTTAATAATAACAGGACACAATAAGTTTGAGATATATAAATCGAAATCAAAAGTAGAAGAAATCCGCAAGAAATTCAAGTCCAGATAGTTTAAAAAAGTATAAAAAACCCCACTATAAATCGCCTCCCCTGGTGCTCCCGCTTTCAATGCTTCCCTGGTCCCCTCCGGTCACTTTACACCCGGTCTCCAGTGAGGAAGCGTAGTATCGAAACGTAACCGCTGGAGGTCGAGTGTACAGAAACAATTTAGCCAAGTAACTCAAACCTCAAAGAATAATCCACACACGTGAGTGCCGAATATGTTTATTTTTTCCCAATTTCTATAAAGAATAAGCAAACAGCGCGAACAGGACCAAAACGTGCTGAGCAACGCACCGCCATCACGATCGCTGGGCACGGTGTGATTACCTTAGTCTATACCCACTACTCTATGTGACCGTATGATATGTCCACTATGTGGTGGTTGTGTTAGGGCACGATCTGGGCAGTATTATGAGGCCAATAGCATGGGAACTCCGGACCATGACACCTAGAAGAACTTGTTGAACAGCTCATATGGAGTCTATAACAGCCTCCTCTTCTGGGAAGACTTTCCACAAGATTTTGGAGCGTGTCTGCGGGAATTTGTGGCCATTCAGCCAAATGTACATTTGTGAAGTCAGGTTGGTCTGGCTTGTAGTCGGCATTGCAATTCATCCCAAAGGTATTGGATGGGGTTAAGGTCGGGGCTCTCGAGTTTCTCCACACCAAACTCACCTTACCAGGTCTTTATGGAGCTCGCTGCGTGCACTGGGTCATAGTCATGATGGCATAGGAAAGGTCGAACCCCAAACTGCTCCCACACAGTTGGAACCTAAAATTGAGTAACGGGTCTTTGTAGGCTGTAACATTAACATAACCCTTCACTGGAAAAAAAGGGCTAAACTCAGAAAAACTGCCCCAGACCTTTATCCCTCCTCCACCAACATTCACAGTAGACCCAATGCATTCCGGAAGGTAGCGTTCTCCAAACCCAGATTTATCTATTAGACTGCGAGATAGTGAGGCGTGATCCACTGCTCCAGTGACGACGTGCTTTACATCCCTCCAGCAGCCGCCTGGCATTGTGATCTTAGGCTTGTGTGCAGCAACCATGGAAACTCATTTTTTTTTAAGCTTCGTACCCACAATTCTGGTGCTGATGTCACTTCCAGAGGCGGTGTGGATCTTTGTAGTGAGCGAGACGACAGATAGGCGATTTTTACATGCCACACTCTTCAGCACGTGGTGAACCTGCGTGTGCGGTTACATCTAAACACTTCCACTTCACAATAATAACACTTACAATTGATCGGGGCAGATCAGAAATGTCACAAATGGACATGGATTTTATTATACGCGGCTTGTAGTGCTCATTTGTGATATATATATATATATATAAATAAAGAAAACCCTCAGGAGGCTCTTGGTTTGTTTAATTTCCATTGCACGTTTTGTTGCTTCTGTCCTTAAATAGCGTCCAACACATTGACCACCTGAGACTACGTGCACATCCAATGGAAGACCTAAAGAGGATTGAACGGACATCTATTCCTTGGCTGGAGGACTGAACAACTCTCCCGTATCCAGGTTGCGGGTTGAGAATAACAGTTACTGTATACATCATGTACCCTATTGCAATGGGTATCCTACGTACTAGTGTATGTAGAACACGACGCACCCTTTTTATAGCAAAGCTGACACCTACTGGCCAATGGGAACTCTGCATTTACTTCAAAAACATGTTTTAGGTGAATAATCATTAAAAACACTTCAAATAATTTTCACAAATATTAAAGAGTCAACGTGATGATATGTTTTTATTAAAAAAAGCAAAAATGCAAAAAATGTTCCCATATCAAGCGACATTGCGAATAAAAACCATGAAGAAAATGAGCACCGGTCATAAAAAGTTACTGAGTAGTAATGCGGTTATTTACCGCGAATCTTAAAAGAAGAGACACGGCTACTTTAACCCTTTAACTGCCAAGGACGGGCGTCATTTCTGCATTCTGTGGGTCATCTTAAAGCCCAGACGCTGCAATATTCAAACAGGGACCAGTCCCAGATAAATCAGAACTGACATTTTCACGCCATTTTTGTCCCTTGAACGATCTTTTCCGACTTGTTCCACAAACAGATTAGGGTTAGAGATCAGCAAAGGTGGATTAAGGGAAACGAAACAAATTCCAAGAAAATTAACCCTTTCCCTCCCCAGTTATTTTCATTTCATTTTTTGCCTTCCAAGAGCCATAACTTTTTTACGTTTCCTTCGCTGCAGCCGTATAAGGGCTTTTTATTTTCTTTTTTTTCCCCCAGAACGAGTTGTCGTTTTTAATGGCATGACATTCCATGTACTGGGAAACTTTTACCAATTATTTTGTCGTGTGGAATGAAAAAGCGGTGATACTAAGTTGATAGGGTTTCTTTAAGTTTTACTATTTATACAAAAGCAAAATACAATTGTTAACAAAAAAAAAACAACGATCTATTTTGCGTCGCCATATTCTGAGACCCCCGACTTTTGGAACGGTGTCCGGGTTTATTTTTTGCGGGGTGAGCTGGAGTTTCATTACAATTTTTCACCGTGTGGGTTAAACAATGTTATGTATGTAATAATTTGGATCATTATGGATGCGGCTACAGTAATTATTATTATTTTTTAAATATTTTTATTGTTTACATTATTTTAGGATAAAAATTAGGTACAGTTTTTGTTTATTTTTACATTTCATTTTATTTCTACGTTTCCTTTTAGCCCCTCCAGGGGACTTGAACGTGGGATTGTAATTACACTTTCATATATGTATTGCAGCATATTTTGCGTTCTTTTAAGCCCCGCCCCCATCCTGTCTAACAGCGATCGCGGCATTTCAGTGGTTAAACAGCTGGGATCGGAGTTATCCCCGATCCCAGCCGTTAAAGCGAGGTGTCAGATGTAATATACAGCAGACACCCACTCTGTATGGAGTGGACTCAACTCGCGATCCCGCGCCATACCCACCCCCCCCGCAGATGTGCTGTCATCGAGCTGCTGATCCTGCACTGTGGCTCTATTAATAGAGTACGGCCCCCTCGTCCACTCTGGTTGTGACCATTTAGGCACGTTCCCCCAAGTTCCCGAGCTGGTGAAATCTCCCAGCAAGACGTCTGGTGGTCTTCCGTAGAGTAAGTGACGACACGGGAATCTGAAAGAGCAAGAATGCGGTCAGTATCCCATGCGACGCTCGTTCAAGTGGCAACGGTTCCACGCCGGGATCACATAGAAGAAAAAGTAGAAGCGGCAGCTGTAACAGGATGCTGAGCAGCCAAAATCCAGCCAGTTCAGGTACCTAGCCAAAAATACAAAAATAAAGTAAAAAATAACTACACGTGTATATATATATATATATATATATATGTATCTCTATATGAATGGAGGCGACTTATAACCCACTAGAAACGGACCTCCAATAAGAAGACACCGTGAAGAGGAACGGGCGGTTATAAGGTAATTCTGGAGCACCACAGTCTATCCTTTCAGGGTCACTTACCTGGGGCCTTGCAGGGAGAAGGTTTACTGTGACAGCGCCATTGTGATCCTGACCCCGGAGCCGCATGGCAGTGACACATTCCCGAGCCTGGCGCCAGGTCCCAGTGACATCCCTGGTGTCACTAGTTTACAGGAGCATTTGCAGCTGCCATCTGACAGCCACATGTAGGACCTCCACCGATTGTGACGTGATGGCAAATTCTAGCAAAATATCAACACTTTGTGTAGTGGAAATAACGCCTTAAGTTCTAAACGGTCAACCATGGATAACACGGCCGTATGAGGAGTGCGGACCGGAAAGAAGCTGAACGCCATGTGCGGGACCGGATACAGGGACACAATGGTGGAGGTATTAACCCCTCTTCTACCTTAGACCATCAAATGACCACCCATGAAAAATCATCTATCACCTGTCCACAAGAGAGGTGATAAATGTATGAGCAATCTACGAGGGTCCCGTGTCCTCCATGTGAATGGAGCGGTGGTCACGCAGAAGCACCACTACTCCATTATTCTCTATGGGGCTGACGGAGATGGCCGGGCGCTGTACTCTGCCGTTTCCGTCAGTCTGATAAAGAATAGATGGAGCGGGGTGCACACGCGTGACCACTGTTGTGATCGTTGGGGGTCCCTGCAGTCTGACACAGCGATCATACATGTCCTGTTGATAGGTGATGATCATTTTTGTGGGATAAGCTCCTTTAACCCCTTCTTTTACCCTCGTCCACCAAGGAATGATTTATTAATTTAGGTTAGCAGTCAATCAAATATTAACCCCTCCACTAACCTAGACCACCTTAAAAGAAAAGATTAATTAGCCCGAAATATTTATATCAAGTTCAAACAGGGGAAGGGAGAGGATAAAAGGAAGGGGGAATGTGACGCGGTCTCTCCCTATTGATGTAGTGCAGGGGGGCACAACCAGCGGCGCAACTATGTGCGGCCCCCAACCATCATAGTACAGACGTGCTAAAAATGAAAAAAAAGATACGGCTGTCAAAAGACAAAGCATTCTCCTGGTGAAGAGAACGGCAGCTCCCTGATCTGTGCAGGTCTCGGCAGCATCATGTGAGCGCCCTCTGGTGGCTGCTTACATGTATTTTCCATGACAGAGAGAAGCGGGTGAGCAGGGACAGATAAGTAATAATGGTGCACGGTTTGGCTGACAGTAATGATGGGCACTGTGGGGGGGGGCACGGTGTGACTGACACGGCCATGGGGGGGCACGGTGTGACTGACACGGCCATGGGGGGGCACGGCGTGACTGACACGGCCATGGGGGGGCACGGCGTGACTGACACGGCCATGGGGGGGGCACGGCGTGACTGACACGGCCATGGGGGGCACGGCGTGACTGAAACTGTTATGGGGGGCACGGCGTGACTGACACTGTTATGGGGGGCACGGCGTGACTGACACTGTTATGGGGGGCACGGCGTGACTGTAGGAGTTGTTTTTGAAGCAACCTAAAAAGCAAAACTGTTACTGAGTTACGCCGGCCTGAGGGGGCAGTGCACAGTCGGTGGTCTCGGCTTAATCCCTGTGCCATGCACCACCCCCTATGGCCCAGTGCATCAGTTTTACTCAGAGCGCTGCTTTACACGCATTTTCCCTTGAATTAACCGTGTTGCAACTCCCTGCATAGCGGGTGGCTAAGAGCGCCCCTGTGCAGGGGAAACCGTGTATTGGTGTTCCTGACCCCAAGTACCGATGAGACGGACTCAACAGTCACACAAACATTCTACACATTCACATTGATATTAAAGAAACCGCAACGCGAACCTTTTCTTGTAGGTTTCCACTGTATCCGAGGAAAAGCCGAATGACCTCGATCACAGACATCAGGATCAGGAGGGTCACCAGGATGAATTTGTAGTGATCAGGAAGGAGAACATACTACAAAGACAGAAGAAGTGACAACCCATGACACGGCCGCACGTGTGTATATATATATATTCAAGCTGCTGCAATAATAAGAGCAAACTAATTCTGCCGCTCCCGAGAAGAAGGCACAAGGAGGACGACATAGGGGCGACTATGCCATAGCAAGACGAGAATAGCGTCTCACCTGTAGCAAACGGTAAAAAGGCTGCACCGGGCATTTAACACGGGCCATGGATCGGTTGAAAGAGCGCCGAACCCCGCTCATTGTCCTGTGTAATCAGGGCAGCGATCAGACGATGAACGAGCAAACCCACGATCATCGGATGTTCGAATCTTTCATGCGCCCAATAAAATGGTGGCTAGTCGGCAGCACATCTCCCCGTGTAAACAGGAACGTGCTGCCGACATGATGCAAAGGCACGGGGACCAATGATGGTAGTAACGATCGCTCGTCCCGACACACCGATCATTGCTCCTTGTGACCGGAGCAATCGAGCGCTGATCTACGTGCTGCATCGTTGCTCGGCCTATATTGGGCCGTTGACTATTGTACTCACAACGTAGCTGGATGAACAATCGCGCTGTCGCAAGGTTAGAGGTCACGATCAGACGCCTGGAAGGGCCGAAGCGCTTTTTAACCCCTTCCTCTTCCGTGATCGCTCCGTGCGCACCACTAGTTGAGTGCTTTGCATACAACGCTGCTTCCTATAGTTACGTATTTGATCATGTGACCTCCGGGCGGTCTTCATTATAGCAGATCCGCGGGATTCTGCCCTGACACTGGGGCTAATACGGCTTCTGCGGATACATCGGAAAACTGAAGCGTACAAAATACGGCAGGTCATCGACCTCCAGAGGCTTCACAATTAACCCTGTCATTTCCCTAGACTATCAGGGGTCGAACCACCGGAGACGGGCACAATTCTAACGTTAACCCATCCGGTAACCTTCTCCATCAGGTATTTCGATGGGAGTCCCCTGCACTGTCCTAAAAGAGCGAAGATGTCTCCGTTAACCGCTTCACTACCCTGAACAACCCGGCATGTTGTCATTAACCCCCCGGAAGTCATCATGAACTACCTCAAGGGACGTCCCCATTAACCCCTTATCACCCTAGATTAAAACGGACCCGAAACCAAGGACCACTTAAATGTTTCAATGGTTCCATTTTTGGGTACCTAGAACTCATTGAGCAACTGTAAGGCCTCACGCACACGACCGTAGCCATGTGCACGGCCGTGATTTTCGGGTCAGCCGGCCACGGAGTGACAGCCGCGAGCCGCCCGCAAATCGCGGGCTGTGCACATGCCCGCGGCCATTATTTTCAATGAGCCCGGACCGCAGAACACGGCCGCAATAAGGCTTACCCATTCTTTCTGCGGTCCGGTCTCCGGGGCCATGCACGGACCGTGGAAACCACGCTCGTGTGCATGGCCCCATAGGAACGAATGGGGCCGCGATACTCCCGTGGATTTTCGGGGGGAATTGTGGCCGCAAAAGCACCTTCATGTGCATGGGGCCTAATGCAACGGGCAACCTCGGATGTGAAAAGCTGCAATTTTCAGGTCCGGGGTGCACCCATGTGGGACGCGTGATCACGGATCCCCCACAGCCTAGAGCGTATGCGGATGGTGAAAACGCAGGCACAGGTCCTAGATTTCCACGGACCCTTCACTCGCTCCGTTCAAACAGCGGTCGTATTTGACTATCTCATTACTATACCGGGATCAGATTATGTTTACCATCTCCGGTATTGTGACGTACGACTGCCGGTCACCGCTTCACCTTTGTTAGGCTCATGGGCGGGGGGGGGGTGACAGAGTGAGCCCCCTCCTTATGTCTTGTTATTAACCGTGGCATCCAAGGGGGTTACACAGCCTGGCTCGGAGAAGTCATATTCTCCTCGTTATAATTTGGAGCAGCTCCCATGACGAGTCCACAGGATCGGATCTTTTTGCGGAGACGCCAGATGCCCCCCCGACATGGTAGATGGGCACCGTATGCCAGTTATTTATCTTCTGTGACGCTCACGAGAAGCAGCGAATGTAGAATAATGCGTAACGAGAGGTGGCGCGCTGCCCACGTACCATAACAATAGGGGAGAACTGACGGACTGTGACATTTCCAGCTTCATTAGTACCTTTAATTGAAGCGTTAAGACATCACAGATCCACCAGACGGGGAAATAAAACGTGTTGAAGTAGAGCGACATCTGCAGCGGCAAACTGGAGACGATGTCAATCTCTAAAAGAAACGGGAGGAAAATCATCAGCGACGCCATCCGATAGAACTGAACGCACGTTAAATGTAAGGCCGCATTCAAAACAACGGCCATTCTCGGTCACGGCATCAGCGCTTCTCCACGTTTTCATCCATTTCCCGGCCGTCTGTCCGTTTTTCATGGCCGTAAAAAAAAAAAAAAAAAAAAAAAAAAAAAAAGTTGGATTTCAGCAGTGCCCATTTAGATAGTGCCGCAATGTCCCTGTAGAGAATGCCCACATAGGGCCAGTGCCAGCTGTAGAGTGCCCACATATAAAGTGCCACAGTGCCCATGTATCTAGCACCAGTGTCCCCCGTAGATAGTGCCGCACCCGTCATATAGCACCCCACCCCTTGTAGATAGCGCCACTGTAGCTCACTCATCCATCTGGCCGGGGATTCCTCATAGACGGAGCCCCTGATGTCTCTGTCCATATACGGATAGTGACGCTGGGGGCTTCCCCAGGAGCGGAATCCTCGGCCATAGCGGGTTCTGGCCACCGGGGTTTACGCTCATACAGGGTGTACAGTGGTGCTATCTACAGGGGATGGGGAGTTGCTATGTTCAGTCGGGGGGGGGGGGGTGGGTTCTAGCTAGAAGACAGGAGTCGCCGGTCAGAGATCTTGCGATGCTCTGGCCGGGGACTCCATAGTTGATGAAAGCCCGGACATCAATGCCCATATATGGACAGTGACATCAGGGGCTTCCCCGGGCTCAGACCTCAGAGCAGCGCTGTGCCCGGGACTCCTCAGCCAGGATGAGTTTTTACAAGGATTGTTTCTTGAAAAATGGCCGCTAAAAACGGATCCATTGACTTCTACAGGGACCGTCTGGCCGTAAAAACATGCCCTATTTTTCTAAAGCTAGTATTCACGGCCCGTTAAAAAAAAAACGGCCATGCGAATATACCCATAGAACTTTATTGTCCTGAAAACGGCCGCGTGAACGTCGCCCACGACCATCGTCTAGTCCTAGTATAGGACCAACAAGGCCAGGATACTATTATTTGGCCCTCACACCGCTGGATCGACTTCAAAATAAAAAGTTACGGCGAGAATACGGCGACGCAAAACTATTTTTTATCTTTAAGAATTTGCTTTTCCTTCGTAAAAGTAGTAAAACATACAAACAAACTAAATAAATTTGGTAGCGCCGGATTCGTATCGACCCACAGAATAAAGATAAGCTGTCGTTTTTACCGCCCAGTGAACGCCATGAAAACGAAACCCAAAAATCAATGGAGGAATTAGCAGTTTAATTCCGCCAAAGATTTTTTTCCCAGTTTCCCAATACATTACAATAAATGGCGCCGTGAAAAAGGACAACTCGTCCCGCAAAAAACAAGACCTCATACGTTCAAAACGACAGAAAAATAAAAACGTTACGGCTTTTGGAAGTCGAAAAATGTCCATCTATAAAGGGTTAATAAATCCTTATGTGTCACAGGTGGACAAACCCTTGAAGCGTCCATAGAAAACATCACAGCGGTAATTCTACCTCATGCCCATATAATGCCAGCACACCTTTGCGACACTTACCACTGCTTTCCGACACGTCGCTCTTTTTCGGCACCGTTCTCCTCACATCACTAAATATGTTACGCGTCATAGAATCTAATTGCCGACGAACGGTCTCCGGTAACGCCATGTCTCATCTAGCAAAGCGTGGAGACCGGTTTCCATAACAACCAGCGTTTCCGGTTAAAGCTAGAACGTTACTGCGCATGCGTCATCTTCCTTCTAACGTCTTCCTTGATTGTAAGTACGCATGCGTCATTTCCCCTTCTCCCGTCTTCCCTGATTGTAAGTGCGCATGCGTCATCTTCCTTCTCACGTCTTTCTTGATTGTAAGTGCGCATGCGTCATCTCCCTTCTCCCGTCCTCCCTGATTGTAAGTGCGCGTGCGCAGAGCATTTATCGCAGATGGAGGCGCCTCTTGTTACACAGGCCTCCATTACTATGTGGCACTTGCGAGCTTGTGGGCCTAGTTTATGCTTCACGCCATGTTTAAGCCCCGCCCATATCACGCCTCTTTCATATGTAAATTCGGATAAGCACCGCCCATTTTGGGAGATATGCTAGCTGGGGTGAATTCAAGGAATTTTTCAATAAAAGTCATATAAGCTGAGGGTCAATCACCAGGGCAGGGAGTGTAGAATGTGTCACCCTCGGTCCCTGAATAAGGTCCCCATTAACAGGGCCGTAAATCTGCAAAATCGCTCGATCACTAATGAACAGACCCTTACGGTGATTTTTCAGGTAACCAGCAGTTTTACCAGCAACACCGCGCGGCCGTTAATATGACCACGATGGCGAGCAGCGTGCCCGCGCGGTTTTTAGGCCGCATTAATGCCACCTGTGGGGTCAATTGCCCTGCGGTGCGGATTTTAAATGCTGCGTTTTCACCACTGAATGGGGGACGTAAATCCAGCAACAAATAGCCAAGTGTGGCGACTTTTGCCGCGAAATCGCAGCGACTCCACCTCATAAGTGTAACGTCTATGGCCGAGGGCCGTCGCTCAGACGTACCCTCTGACGGCCCCGGCCATGGACATCTGTGTTCTCGGCGGCATCTCCCTCCAGGGAGACGCCGGCACTCACGTCCGGGTTCTGGGACTGTTTCCCGCAGGGAGCGCGCACCTGCGCGGCTTTAAAGGGCCAGTACGCGTCCAGCTGTCATGAATCAGTAATTAGCCCAGAATGCTGCTGGACTATAAAAAGGGCTCTGCCCACTTGGTCCTTGCCTGAGTGTTGTTGTCTACCTAAAGTTTGTCTTGCAAATGGTCTCCTAGTGGTTTCCAGTTCCCAGTGTTACCCGGTCCTGCTGCCTGTACCCTGTATCCCGTGCTATTGTATCTACAGTGAGAGTCAAGTTGTGTCACCGCTACTGTCTACATTGCCTCAATACCTATAGTCCAGAAAGGCTACATGTTTTGTACCTGGTTGGCCAGCTGCTATCCCGCTATCCCCAGTGGGTCCACACCCCACGCTGTGACAATAAGTCAGAAAAAAGAAACCTATACTTACCACCCCGGCGTTGTCATAGCGATACTTCCTTTCGTCGTTCTTCCAGCCCAGCCTCCAGGGATGACGTTTTACCCCATGTGACTGCTGCAGCCAATCACAGGCTGCAGCGGTCACATGGACTACAGCATCATCCCGGGAGGCCGGACTGCACAACAACAGAGGGATGCGTCGCCATGACTACGGCCATGGTAAGTATGACATTTTTTTTTTTCTGCAGTGGAATTTACACCCGAAAAACCGCATCACGTAAATTTTGGGATGGAATGCGATGCAGGTTCTAGGTCGGATACACTACGTATCCGACCCGTGGGAGCCCGACCTAAGGCTAGATACACACATGGCATATGTTTCAAAATCTGGGAGATAAGACGTGGATTTTTCATCGGATTTGCAGCGGCCAAATCCATGACGGAAAAATACACCATGTGTGAATGTAGCCTAACACGGCGGTCCACTCTGAGTCCTGCACAGATGCTCAGCTGTCTGATGAAGGTCAGGCTCCTGCTCTAACTGCCGGGATCAGAGTCACCTCCGATCCCGGCCATTCAACCCCCTAGATAACGCGGTCAATGTAAACAAAGGGAAAAAATAACATTTAACGGGTTGTCCAGGTTGGGGGCGGTTTTTCGTACTGATGACCTATGCATAGTATAGGTCATCAGTATAGGATCGGTGGGGGTCCGACACCCGGAGCCTGCACCGATCAGCTGTTACGGCTGCCTCCGGCACGAATGTTATATAGTGGTCGTACCGGAAGCAGAAGGCTCCAGTCATAGAGGCCGCGCTGCAGTCATAGAGGCCGAGCTGCAGTCATAGAGGCCGCGCTGCAGTCATAGCGGCCGCGCTGCAATCATCCTGCGTTCCAAAATCCACAACTTTTTTTCTGTCGAGTTGTAGTTTTTGATGGCACCAATTATTGTACCATAAATTGTACTGAGAAAATGAAAAAACATGCACAAACACACAGCTCTACACAAACACACAGCTCTATACACACACACACAGCGCTACACACACACACAGCGCTACACACACAGCTCTACACACACACACACACACACACCGCTACACACACACACACACACACACAGCGCTACACACACAGCTCTACACACACACACAGATTTACACACACACACACACACACACACACACAGCGCTACACACACACACACACACACACACACACAGCGCTACACACACAGCTCTACACACACACACACACACAGATTTACACACACACACACACACGCACAGCTCTACACACACATACTCACAGCTCTACACACAGAGCTCTCTACACACACACAGCTCCACACACACATCTCTACACACATAAACACAGCTCTACATACAGAGTTCTCTACACACACACACACAGCGCTACACACACAGCTCTACACACACACACACACACACACACCTCTACACACACATACACACAGCTCTACACACAGAGCTCTCTACACACACACAGCTCTACACACACACACACAGATTTTCACACACACACAGCTCTACACACACCACTACACACAGCTCTACATACACACACACAGAGCTCTACACACATACACAGCTCTATACACACACATACACAGCTCTACACACACACTGATCTACACATGCATACACACAGCTCTACACAAACAGATCACATACACAGCTCTACACACACACACACACACACACACACACCTGTGTACACACACACACACACACACACACACAGCTGTGTACACACACACACACACACACACACACACACACACACACACAGCTCTACACACACACAGCTGTGTACACACACACTCACACACAGCTTTACACACACACACACACACACACACACACACACACACACACAGCTCTACACACACACACAGTTCTACACACACACACACACACACACACACACAGCTCTACACACAGCTGTGTACACACACACACACAGCTGTACACACACAGATCACACACACACAGCTCTACACACACACACACACACACAGCTCACACACACAGATCATACATACACACAGCTCTACACACACACACACACAGATCACACACACAGCTCTACACACACATGCTCTATACACACAAACACAGCTCTACACACACACAGCTCTACACACACACACACACACACACACACACACACACACACACACACACACACACAGTGCTACACACACAGCTCTACACACATACTCACACACACACACACACACAGCTCTATACACACACAGCTCTACACACACATAGATCACACACACACAGAGCTCTCTACACACACTGCTCTATACACACACACACAGCTCTACAAACACACACACACACCTACACACACACACACACAGCTCTATACACAAACACACACAGCTCTACACACACACACACACACACACACACACCGCTCTACACACACAGAGCTCTATACACACACACACACACAGAGCTCTACACACACACACACACACACACACACAGCTGTACACACAGATCACACACACAGCTCTACACACAGATCATACATACACACAGCTCTACACACACAGATCACACATACACACAGCTCTACACACACACACAGCTCTACACACACACACACGCTCTACACACAGCTCTACACGCACGCACGCACGCACGCACACAGTGCTACACACACAGCTCTACACACAAACACAGCTCTACACACACACAGCTCTACACACACACAGCTCTACACACACACAGCTCTACACGCACGCACACACACACAGTGCTACACACAGCTCTACACACACATACTCACACACACAGCTCTACACACAAACACAGCTCTACACACACACACAGTGCTACACACACAGCTCTACACACACATACTCACACATACACACAGCTCTACACACACATAGATCACACACACAGAGCTCTCTACACACACACACACACACACACACACAGCTCTACATACACACACACATACACACACAGCTCTATACACATACACACACAAACACAGCTCTATACACACACACACACACACACACACACACAGCTCTATACACACACACACACACAGCTCTATACACACACACAGCTCTACAAACACACACATACACACAGCTCTACACACAGAGCTCTCTACACACACACAGCTCTACAAACACACACACAGCTCTACAAACACACACACACAGCTCTACACACACACACAGCTCTACACACACACACAGCTCTACATACACATATATACATATATACACACACACACACACACACACACACACACACACACACACACACACACACACACACACCTCCTTGGTGCACACAAATAGTAATAAACCACATGAAGCTCCACAGCCTGACTCCTCCCACTAATGTGACTGATCACATGGTCATGACATCATGAAAGGTCCTATAGCCCACTAAGATCCCTCATCTCCCTGCTGAGCAGCCACATATGAGGTGCAGGTCGGGTACGTATGACACGTAGTGACTGCTGTCGTGTTGTGTACGTTGTATAAGTCTCTCTACTATATGACAAATCAAGGAAAGCATTATAAATATGTGACCCCCAGAAGTCCCCACAAGCAGGGGTGGTTGTCATGGGTGTAGTAAACAAAACTTCACAGGATCCTACAACATAATAAAGAACAATACTTCACCGATCTCCAGCATGGTCACCCCCTGTACACACCACCCGCTCCACTACTGATGACATCACCACATCTCTACACACGTTCACACACGTATAATCAGTACTGTAAACGCTATACGCAAATGAAGTCATGTAGGTGGAGCCAATCAGGTGAAGAGTCAGGGAGGCGGTACCTAAAAATGTCCTTTCAAGCTTGATTGATATACTCGTCTGACAGCATGGTGGCTTCCGGGACATGCGCAGTGCGATGATGAACTGGGGTAAGTACACCCAGCCACACTGATCATGCGCCGGCAATCGCCAGAGACGTCAATCGAGCCAGGATGGGCATCATTCTTGAAAGGTCACCGTGAGTGTCCATCTATACGGTCACCGTCACGTAGAGCAGAATACATTATAATGATTGCTCCAAAAGACACAGAAGTGGAGATTTTTGGTACCAGATGCTCCATAAACGGGGTCTCCGCTTTGGGCAATCCCTACTTGTTAGAAAGGCCCCTTGGCAAAAAGCTAATCACAAAGTCTGTGACCCCAGCGATCAGCTGTAACTTGGCAGTAAGTGTTCAATTTCCCTGCAGCGCCACCACAGGTGAAATGGAGCATTACACAGTGTCCATTCATATCAATATGTCATCTAACCGCTCACCTCCCAGGCCAAGAGATGAGGCTCCTGAACAGCGGATCCCCCTCCATCACCTCTCCATTCCCTAATAGGGTATATGAAAATGGGTTTTCTATAATTGGACAACCCCTTTAAATCCAGTAGTCACTCTTCATAAAGATAAATAAATCTTTATGAATTTGAAGACTGCTGAGTGGCAGTGGTTGGATCTAAGATGATTCTCATGTATGAAGCCTACACGTCTGGGGTAAGGCCTCCTGCACACGACTGTGCCCGTAATCATGGTCCGTGTTACGGGCACGGCTGGCCACGGACAGCCACCCGCATTTTCATCCCTGTGCTCTCATTAAAGTATGTGAGCACAGTGCGTAAAAAAGCAAATGATAATACATGTCCTATCTTTTGTGGAGGCTTTCTACGGCCCGGACACCTTACCGCTAATATACGGGGAGGTGTCCGCAGTCAATAGAAGTGAATTGGTCCGTAATTGCGGACCATAATTACGGTCCGCAATTATGGACAAATTCTTATTCTATTTTATTTCACTTATAGTAATCCAAAATTGGTTTAACGTTTCGGTCCATACATTCGAACTTCTTCAGACACGGATTACGTCCGTGGATATGGATATGCGGCGCTTGCGACCTCGGTCACTGCTAGGTAATAGCGCCATTACCTTGGAGTGCTGAGTTCCCATTTCTATACTGTCCTAAAGGTGACCATACACATAAGATTAGTAGAGGCCGATCAATCTTACGAACGACCTGACCATTACCATTCCAGACTAAACCGGCTGATCTGGGAAATGAAAAAATAAAATTGGAAAGCAACAGAGTGGGTTTGCGCAAATCCGCAACTGATCAGCCGTAATCGGTCCATCATGCCAAAGACGTGTAATATTAGCTAACAGTGGCCGAAAAATCCAACCTGACAGATCACATTTTTGGCAGACGGTAGTCCGCCATTGCAAACTTTCACGTAAAATTATCACACGATGGTTGGCAAATCTGGTCAAAATCGGTCATTTAGGACGACTTTTATCATCTTCTATGCACGATCATCTTTACAGCTGTCTCCTCGGACCTTCCAATATACAAGTTCAGCTCACCCAAATGTGCATGTTTATTTATTAAGGGAGAGGGAGACAAGTTGTGCCAGACCCTTCTGACAGCCGCTAATCTCCTGACAGAACAAAGGATTGAGAGTGATAGAATAAAACATGTCCGATCCTCATTTCCCGATCCTCATTTCCCTGACATCAGGAGAAGTTGTGAAGTCCCCGTACACATTAGATTGTCGGCATATTCTAATCTTATGTGTGTCGGTAGCTTAAAGGGGTTGTCCCACAATTATATAGTACATTTCTCTGTTATATCAGGCAAAAGTCAATTTAATTTAATTTGTAAAATTATTATTTTTTAACTTCTGTTGCAAAAACGCCGGCTGCCCACAAGACGGCAGAACTTATCTTCACCTGTCGCAATCCCCTTTCCCAGGCACTAACAGTGTCTACCAGCACTCATAGTAGTCAGGACTTACATTAGGGCCGAATTGTGAACCAATCGAACAGTCGATGGAAAGTGAACACGAATCACAATACTAGCAGGTAACAGGAATACACGAAACAGGAACTCACAGATTGAAGACAGGGATAAGGATGATGGGAACAAATGGATGATGATTAATAATAATAGTCAAATGAATGTGTGATGGGAGCAAGCAAACTCTATCTTGCCCTCTACCTATCTCTACCTATCTCTACCTATCTCTGGATCTATCCCTATGCACTGACCCTAACACCAGGCACCACTAACCCTCACTGTCTCAAACACTGTCCCTAATGAGCAGACACTATCACCTAGAAAACACTAGGTACCAGAGGCAATGAAAACTAAAATTAAGATCTAAAACACAGTGAAATAAAGCAAGAGACCAGAGAACAACTGAGTATGGCAGTGGAGATACCATGATCACTAAGGTGAGGTTGGTACTTTCTGGCCAGGTTCTTGCTCCTCGGTCTTTTGGCTGAGATTGTGTGTAGTAGGACTCTTATCTGAGGTTGTAATCATCCCTGCCAATTGGGGTGACAGAACGCAGAGGAGAGGGGCAGAGAACCACATGATCAAAGCCAGGGGTTGGGTAGCTGGAACGTCCGAGTTGCTAAGTGCCCCAGGAGTGGTGACCCTGGGGTGCCCGAACTCACTGGGGGTGGGATTCCACTGAGTGATGGCACATAGAAGCCTAGGAGCGTTGTTGAGTCTTCCTGATCTTCGGTGAAGGAGGACCATCGATCCTTTGGGCCTATGGTTCGGAGGGTTGGGGAATTGTTATGTGGGGCCTCTCTCCTTTAGGAGAACGGCTGCAATAGGCTGCATCCTTTCTGCACTTTTTTGTGTGGCACCTCTGCACTTTTTTTGCACTTTGGGTGACTGAAAGCACGACTCGGACTTTAAAAAAACCAAAACTGAGACAGGGTAAAACTGTACAACTAAAGACCAAGCACTGAAGCAAACAAGGACTTAGGTAATACAACAGAGCTGGAAAAACACAAGACTAGGCTGGTAACACACAATTTTGTACTGAGTACAGAGAAGCACAAGCAAATACATATAGAATACACTATCACCGACGTCCTAATATTGAGGCCAGTGATTAAGGAGAGGCAGACCAATCAGGTCGCTCTCTCCAAACGAACCTCATTGGCTCACATCAGTGTGATCATCTGATATGCACTGATGAATCATCTATTTTATCAGTGGCCTTATCAACTGGCCCAGCTGCTGATTGATAGCTAGGAGATGACGAGTGTGCAGGAAGATGGTGCCCCCTGGTGTTCACTTAATGTGTCCAGTGCCGGTTAGAAGAGTCTTCTTCAAGTGTGCTGATTTTTATTGGCTGGCCTGCACAATAGAAAGAATCATTCCACAATCCATGTATGAGAGGGTCCAATAAATGGGACTGAACTACTGGGCATGTAAGTCCACCACAACCGGACACATTAAGTGCACATTCAGAGAGGTAATGAAAAGAACACCAGGGGGCGCAATAACAAGTATGTAACAGCAATTTTTAAACACAGGAGCATTTTATTAATAATTCCTTTAAAGGTGACACTTTTTACCCAAAACCTCAAAGTTGGTCACCACAATTTTGACTTATTACATCTAGGACAACCTACTTTTGTATAGTGAGGGACTATACTTCACAAACTAAGTCCCCTATATGATTTTATAGTCTCTCTCTTTTTTTTTAATTTTTTTATTAAGGTGCCTGCAATACAGGAACCCTCCAGTTGATCCAGTTTTCTCATATCTAAAATGGTCCTCTTTCTGACTGAACCCCTGAGGACAGACAAGGACAGGAATGAGATCACCAAAAGAATATTCGACTTCACCCTGGAGATCATCTACCTGTTGACCGGAGAGGTGAGGATACCCATTGCACCAATAGTATAATTGTTGGACCAATGATGAAAAAGATGTGGTCTAACTATAGAGGGAAGAGGAAAGGAGCCAACCAAGACGAGGATGAGAAAGGAAACAAAAACTATGGCATGGTGAGGGGAAAGGGAATCCCACAGTGTTGGAAGTCAACCAGCAATTGTTTCAGAGGGTTGAGGGACCCAATGTGTACAATTTGGATGGGCGTAACTAAGAGGACTATACGAGAGTGAGCTTCCCAGGTCCACTTATATGTATGATAATTATTTTTGGTGTGAGGGTCCAGTGAGCTGGAGGAAATTTTTGTGATGAGCCCGCAGGCTTAAACAGAATACGGTAATGTGGGAATGGCATAAGGGAAGTGCTTGAGCTGCAAATACCGAAAGAGGTCATCATATGGGACAAAATATCATCTCTGAGGTGAGGTAAATAAGAGTATGCGCTCTAAACAGAGTACATTGTGGAGTTTATTAAGTCCTTTGCTCGTCTACTCGGAAAGGTAGCCGGAAACTAACATAGGAAAGCGATAGATTCAGGGCAACTGTGGCTTCATAAACCAAGATATGAGCTGCCCGAAAATATTTTATGAAATGAGGCAGCTAATGCTTGGTTGGGATATTAGACGTATGGACTGATCCCAGGAAACATGGATGGCAATCAGCGAAACTCTACAATAACCAAGAATCTTACGTAGGAGAGTTAATTTTGAGGGAGTAATCCATAATTTGGTGTATCGGCGCTATTCTTCCAGGAGGGAGCATAAATTACCTAATTAGGGAGTGTAGGTTTGAGTCAATAGGAGGCGGTGAAACCTATTTCCAGATGATTAAGACGTCCAAGTGACCATTGAGAGGGTGATGCTATAACTGGTCCACAGAGGCCTGAGGCAATGTTATATTGAAGGTTCTGATTTGATATAATTAATCGTCAATCCTAAAACAGAATAAAATTTGAGCACCTCCTCCAGGAAGTTTGGAAGGGACTTTTGGGGTGATGATAAACCAGGGCTCCCCACGTAGAACCTTACCAACCGTGACATGATTAATGAAGTCCATCCCAAAATTTATCTCAAATTACCTTTTTTTTTTTTCTTTATTTTATCTGTTTTCACAATCGGCACAAAAATAGTCAATTATGTTGTCCAGACAAATATTAGTGCAGTTTTATGTAGCGTATGATCACTTCTGTCAAAGCGGACTCCCTAGCTGCACCTCAACAATTGGTGGGGCGCCATCATATCATGAACTTAGAGATTTTACGGTGGACTGGCCACATTTTGGTGTTGTGGACCTCTATGGCCCAGGGTTCTTTCTCTAAACCAAGGAGGAATTGTATTGACTGTATTGATCTAGGGACTTTTGTATGTCAAGAGTCGACATGGCCACTGGACTCGCATACATTAATAAGAAAGGAGATCCTACATATATTTTCCGGGGCTTGAAAGCCAACGTGATCCATGTGAACCTGGAGAGCCAGGCCTGTGTTCAGCCTGAAAGTTAGGATCTTTGCAAAAAGGTTGACATCTAATTTAGTTTTGTCACTTGACCTCACTATAGCTAAATATGACTGGAGAGGAAATCTAGGAATGTATATAATGATATTTATCAGAGTCTACCTCCATACACAGGATTACACAGTAGTGAAGAAGACATCTGATAAGTGCAGGACCCAAAGCCCAATCATGGATCCTCCACATCACTCACTGATACATGGGAGAAACAACGATGAGAAGATCCTGGACCTCACCCACAAGATCATTGAGCTGCTGACTGGAGAGGTGACACTGCCGGGAATGCTGGGACATTATATAATAACACAAGGTACAATGTGTCTGGGTGATGACTGTATCATTGTGTGTCAGGTTCCTATAAGATGTCAGGATGTCGCCGTCTATTTCTCCATGGAGGAGTGGGAGTATATAGAAGAACACAAGGATCTCTACAAGGACGTCATGATGGAGGACCACCGGGACCGCACATCACCGGGTAAGAGGGATCTGTACAAGGACATCATGATGGAGGACCACCGGGACCGCACACCTCCGGGTAAGAGGGATCTGTACAAGGACATAATGATGGAGGACCACCGGAACCACACACCACCGGGTAAGAGGGATCTGTACAAGGACGTCATGATGGAGGACCACCGGCCCCTCACATCACCGGGTAAGAGGGATCTCTACAAGGAGGTCATGATGGAGGACCACCCGAACCGCACATCACCGGGTAAGAAGGATCTGTACAAGGACATCACGATGGAGGACCATCCGAATCGCACATCATCGGGTGAGAGGGATCTCTACAAGGACGTCATGGTGGAGGACCACCGGAACCGCACATCTCGGGGTAAGAGGGATCTGTACAAGGACATCACGATGGAGGACCACCGGAACCGCACACCACTGGGTAAGAGGAGACTTTTTAAATTAGGTTGTTGTCAACTCTGGGAGAACTAGGCCATTAAACAGGCCAACCACTATGTGCCTGTAGGTATACTGGGGTCATGTTGAAGCCATCACACATCCGTGTGTAATGCATCTACGTGTGTGTGTATTAACATGACGATCGAGAGTTGAAGGTTGGCCTAATTACCCCCTCGGTTGTGTCCGTCGGCCCCCTAGTCCTTAAGTGGAGCGTCAGGGTGCATGTACAACCACCGCTCTATTCAATCTCCTCCTCTCTGTGGTCGCGCAGTGAGAAGGAAGGGGGGCTCAAGACCCCCAATGATTTATCAGTGGGGGGGGGTTACAGTATTGGGGCCACCAGCTTTCGACATTTACAATCTATCATGTGGACACCTGTCCTTTGTGAGACATCTTCCTTCAAAGGAGTTATCCAAGAACTAAAAAATGGATTGCCTATACTCAGGATAGTCGATAATTATTAGATCAGCGGGGGTCCCGTCTCCCCCGCCAATCAGCTTTTTGAAGAGGCCGCAGTGCTCGTACAGGCGCTGCAGCCTCTTCGTTGTTTACCATGGGTTTCGTTCCTGTTCACACTTGCACACTCCGTTACTTTCATAGCAGTTCCCTTCAGGCCAGGCTAACATATCCTATATTATTTCCCTGCTCTCGAGTGAGGCCTGGGCAACCCCCCATGGGAAAGCAGAGTTCTGTTCTTTAATTGTTTGGCCACCTTCTTTCCCTATTTTCTGAAGGGCCAATGGAGAACCACCTTGTGGTTTTTCTGTCTCCGGTGCATTTTTTTTTGTGTAAAAGGAGGTACTTCCCTGACCAGCAAGTGTGAAGTATATATTAAGCTCTGTACCCCGACTTATGAAGTCGCTTGGAAGATTAGGGCCCTGGTGGTGGCTTTTTGGGAAGGTCTTGCAGCTCATATAAAGGATTGACTGGCAGGTCGAGATTTTCCTTCCTCATTGGATGACTTTAACTACTCACGTGGATCTCTGTTTCAATAAAAAAAAAGCTTCTAAGGAGAAGTGTTCTTGTCAGTTTCCTCTACTGGCACCAACCTTCAGCAATAGCCGACCACTATCAGCTACCGGCCTCTGCACTCTGTCTTATTCCTTGGTCTAGAGAGCATCGTTGTCAACTGGAGATCCTTCTAAATGTCTTTTTTTAATGCTGCCTTTACGGGGTCGCCTACATACTGCTCTTATTTTACTTGAGAACCACAACCGGCAACTGGGCCTACATGTGTAGAACTACAGTGTACCCTGGTTTGGCTCCCCAACCTTGGCCCTCTACATATGGTGTATCGATATGTGCTACCGTATATTTGTATTTAATGTATTACGTCATGTACTTGTTGAAAGTGTTTTGAGGCCATACACTGTTTATAGACAAACATAGGTAGTATGGGCCATATTGAAGAACTTTGTGACTTTCTACATGCGTATGATACATCGTTTTCCATAAGTTAGCTCTTTATATTCCTGTCCTGCTACGCTTGCCCCGGTCTCCTGCAAGATCTGTTGATAATTCTATCATTTGTGTCTTCTACAGATGGCTCCAGTAGGAGAAATGTACCAAAAAGATGTCCCAGTCCTCAGTATTCGCCAGATTGTCCACAGAAAAATTGTCATGTCCCACAGGATGATCAGGTTGATGGAGCTGAAGTCTCGTCAAATATCATAACATCAGTTATTTTCTTTTTATATATATATATATATATATATATATATATTTTTTTTTTTTGTTCTTGTCTGTTCAGAGAGAAGATCTGCTTGATGTTAAGGTTGAAGCTATAGATGAAGCAGAGAAGACCCATATGAGGACTGATTGGCAGTGTAAGGAGGAGGGAGGCCCATTGGTTGTTAAGAAGGGGGTTCTTTATATAATCTAGACTCCACCGTCATCTGATCATAACATATGCACAGTGTATTAAGTCACTATGTGTGTTTCCTACAGATAGATCCGGTAAGAGAAGTCCACCACAGAGATGTCCCAGTCCTCTGTATTCTCAGGACTGTCTACAGGAAATTCACAATGTCCCCCAAGATCATGAGGTAACTGAACTGAACCCTCTATCACAGGGATACTCAACTAGTTTTAGTGAAGGTCTCTATACCTGAATCTGCCATCAGGCGAAGGTTAGAGCTGAACACAGACAGTAGGGCCATGCTCACACAGGTCAGATTTGCCATAGCAATTCCGCCCTGTAGATCTTTGGCAGATATCCTAATCTTATCTGCCCCCTTTAGATAGTGCCACACAATGCCTCTTGTAGATAGTTCCACACACAGTGCCCTCTGTAGATAATGCCACACAGCGCCCCCTGTAGATAGTGACATATTGGCCCCAGTAGGTAGTGGCACACAGTGCCCATTGTAGAAAGTGCCGCCCAGTGCCCCCCACCCCCGTAGAATGTGGCAAACCGCCACAAACTCACCTGTCCTCGTTTCCAAGGTGTAGGATCTCTTTGGTTAGTCATGCTCATAGACGTGTTTATAGATATTTGGTGTTTTGTTTTTTTCTATTACTTTTTCATCTGTCTGCTGAACTATACTGAATTGTCACATATGTCAAATCAGGGTGAAGATCTGTTTAATATTAAAGTAAAGGTTAAATCAGAACACGGAGAGATGTATGTGAAGGATGATCAGCAGTGTAAGGAGGAGGACATTCCTGCAGATGTTCGCATAGGTAAGTAAGAACCATGTGATATCAGTAATGTTCTGCCTTGGAGACACATTAAATATTCTATTAGGGAACTCGATTTTTAACAATTACCTAACGTATCGGTGCTCAAAAACTAAACAGAGTAATTTGAACCTGTCCCTCCCATCTGACTTCTCTGCAATCCCTTTATAAGGTCCTTAATAAACATATTAAGAAAAGGGTCTCAATACCGACCCCTGTGGAACCCCACCTTCAGGACGTACCCTCTGTTTTCTATCACTGAGCTAGTTAATAACCCAATTACACATTTTCCCCCAGTCCCAGCTTTTTCATTTTATATACTAACCTTTTATGCGGCACAGTATCAAACGCCTTTGAAAAGTCTAGATACACCACATACACAGCCTTACCCAAGTCCAGCCTAAATACACCACAGCCTTACCCAGGTCCAGCCTAGATACACCACATCCGCAGCATTACCCAGGTCCAGTCTAGATACACCACATCCACAGCCTTACCCAGGTCCAGCCTAGATACACCACAGCCACAGCCTTACCCAGGTCCAGCCTAGATACACCACAGCCACAGCCTTACCCAGGTCCAGCCTAGATACACCACAGCCACAGCCTTACCCAGGTCCAGCCTAGATACACCACAGCCACAGCCTTACCCAGGTCCAGCCTAGATACACCACAGCCACAGCCTTACCCAGGTCCAGCCTAGATACACCACATCCACAGCCTTACCCAGGTCCAGCCTAGATACACAACATCCACAGCCTTACCCAGGTCCAGCCTAGATACACCACAGCCTTATCCAGGTCCAGCCTAGATACACAACATCCACAGCCTCACCCAGGTCCAGTCTAGATACACAATATCCACAGCCTTACCCAAGTGCAGTTTAGATACACCACATCCATAGCCTTAACCAGCTCCAGCCTAGATACACCACATCCACAGCCTTACCCAGGACCAGTCTAGATACACCACATCCACAGCCTTACCCAGGTCCAGCCTAGATACACCAAATCCACAGCCTTACCCCGGTCCAGTCTAGATACACCACATCAACAGGCTTACCCAGGTCCAGTCTAGATACAACACATCAACAGCCTTACCCAGGTTCAGCCTAGATACACAACATCCACAGCCTCACCCAGGTCCAGTCTAGATACACAACATCCACAGCCTTACCCAAGTCCAGTTTAGATACACCACATCCACAGCATTACCCAGGTCCAGTCTAGATACACCACATCCACAGCCTTACCCAGCTCCAGCCTAGATACACCACATCTGTAATGACAGGGGGGTAGGGAAACAGACAGTGAGCCCTAATCTACCCACCACTCAGTCCCTGCCTACTTGCAACGACCCGCCCTAGGCGACGGGGTACAACTGGGCGACGGTCCCTACGCTCAGTAGGTGCACGACAGACAAACAGACAAGGGGACACAAGCAAGGGGAAATGGGGCAGTTGCCCACGGCAACACCGTGAGCAACAAGAGAGGTGAACGAGCTGAGTCAAACCAGGTGTGTACGAGGTACCAAACGCAGAGCAGGAGAGTAGTCAGTAAGCCAGGGTCAGTATGAAGCAAGGTCAAATAGCTAGGAGCTGCAACAAGGCCAGGAAACCACACGAGAAGAATCACAAGCAAAGGAGGAACAGGAAAGGCAGGTATAAATAGACAGAGGGCGGGAGCTAGCTCCGTCTGGCCAGGCTGCGATAGGCTCTCCCACTCCTAAGCCTGCTATCCTGAGTGGTGGAAGATGGAGTCAGTCTCAGAGACATAGAACCAGGTGCAGACTGATTACCCATGGGCGTATACACAGAAGTTGTGCCTGGCAGATCCTTTACAGTACCCCCCCTTTTATGAGGGGCCACCGGACCCTTTCTAAGTGGACCTGGTTTATTGGGGAAACGAAGGTGGAACTTCCTGACCAATACCCCAGCGTGAACATCCCGGGCGGGTACCCAAGTCCTCTCCTCAGGCCCGTATCCTCTCCAATGGACCAGGTACTGGAGGGAGCCTTGGACCATCTTGCTGTCCACAATCTTGGCCACCTCGAATTCCACCCTCTCAGGGGTGAGAACGGGAACAGGAGGTTTCCTCGAGGGAGCCAAGGACGGGGAGCAGCGTTTAAGGAGGGAGGCATGAAACACGTCGTGTATACGAAAAGATGGGAGCAACTCCAGTCGGAAGGAGACAGGATTGAGGACTTCAATGACCTTATACGGCCCTATAAACCGGCGAGCAAATTTCTTGGACGGGACCTTAAGGTGCAAGTTCTTAGACGATAACCACACCAGATCCCCGACCATAAGCAAGGGGTTAGCAGAACGTCTTCTATCAGCCTGAGTTTTTCGTATGCTCTGGGACGCCTCTAGGTTCTTCTGAACCTGGGCCCAGACTGTGCACAGTTCCCGATGAACGACCTCTACCTCGGGATTGTTGGAACTACCAGGTGAAACGGAGGAGAACCGTGGATTAAACCCAAAATTACAGAAAAAGGGGGAGACCCCTGACGAGTTACTGACCCGGTTATTAAGGGAAAATTCGGCGAAGGGAATGAATGAGACCCAATCATATTGACAGTCAGAGATAAAACACCTTAAATATTGTTCTAGAGACTGATTAGTCCTCTCGATTTGGCCATTAGTTTCAGGATGGAAGGCAGAGGAGAAGGACAGATCAATCTCCAACTTTTTACAGAAGGCTCTCCAAAACAATGAAACAAATTGTACCCCTCTGTCCGAAACAATATTGACAGGGACCCCATGGAGACGCAGGATGTGTTTGACAAACAAGGTAGCTAACGTCTTAGCATTGGGTAGTTTCTTGAGGGGCACAAAGTGGCACATCTTACTGAAGCGGTCTACTACAACCCACACCACCGACTTGCCTTGAGATGGAGGCAAATCGGTGATAAAATCCATGGAGATATGGGTCCAAGGTCTCTGGGTAATGGGCAAAGAACGTAGTAAGCCCGCTGGTCGGGACCTGGGAGTCTTGGACCTAGCACAAACCTCACAAGCGGCGACGTAGGCCTTAATGTCTTTAGGCAACCCAGGCCACCAATAGTTTCTGGCAATGAGGTGTTTGGTACCCAGGATGCCTGGATGACCAGATAGTGCGGAGTCATGATTTTCCCTAAGTACCCTTAGCCGGAATTGCAGGGGAACAAACAGCTTGTTCTCAGGAAGGTTCCCAGGAGCTGAACCTTGATCAGCCGCAATTTCAGAGACTAAATCAGAATCAATAGAAGAAACGACTATACCAGGAGGCAAAATACAAGCAGGATCTTCCTCCGAAGGAGGGCTGGCCATGAAGCTACGCGACAGTGCATCGGCCTTAATATTTTTAGACCCAGCCCTATAGGTAACCAAAAAGTTGAATCTGGTAAAAAATAGCGCCCATCGAGCTTGTCTCGGGTTTAGCCTCCGGGCAGATTCTAGGAAAACCAGATTCTTGTGGTCGGTAAGGTCCGTTACCTGGTGCCTAGCCCCCTCCAGGAAGTGGCACCACTCTTCAAATGCCCATTTAATGGCTAAGAGTTCGCGGTTGCCAATATCATAGTTACTCTCAGTGGGCGAAAACTTCCTGGAGAAGTAGGCACAGGGACGGAGATGGGTGAGGGACCTGGTACCCTGGGACAAGACAGCCCCCACTCCCACCTCGGATGCGTCAACCTCCACGATAAATGGCTCCATTTGGTTGGGCTGGACCAGCACCGGGGCCGAGATAAAGCACTTCTTAAGGACCTCAAAAGCCTGGACAGCCTCAGGAGACCAGTGGAGGAGATCAGCACCTTTGCGAGTGAGGTCCGTAAGAGGCTTAGCGATGACCGAGAAGTTAGCAATAAATCTCCTGTAATAATTAGCGAAACCCAAGAAACACTGTAACGCCTTCAGGGAGGCAGTTTGGACCCATTCCGCCACAGCCTGGACCTTGGCGGGGTCCATGCGGACTTCATGAGGAGTGAGGATTTGACCCAAAAATGGTATCTCTTGCACCCCAAACACACATTTTTCGGTCTTAGCAAACAGTTTGTTTTCCCGAAGGACCTGGAGCACCTTCCTGACATGCTCAATGTGGGAGGACAAGTCCTTGGAAAACACAAGTATGTCATCAAGGTACACTACAAGAAATACCCCCAAGTAATCTCCTAAAATCTCATTTATGAAATTCTGGAATACCGCGGGGGCATTACACAACCCAAAGGGCATGACAAGGTATTCGAAATGACCTTCGGGCGTATTAAACGCAGTCTTCCACTCATCCCCCTCTTTGATGCGGATAAGGTTATACGCCCCCCGTAGATCAAACTTAGAGAACCATTGGGCCCCCTGAACTTGATTAAAGAGATCAGGAATCAAAGGAAGGGGATTCTGGTTCCTTACAGTGACCTTATTCAAGTTACGGTAGTTAATGCATGGCCTAAGACCACCATCCTTCTTCCCTACGAAGAAGAAGCCAGCACCTACCGGAGAAGTAGAGGGGCGAATGTAACCCTTGGCCAGGCATTCCTGGATATACTCTCTCATGGCTTCCCGTTCGGGACAAGAAAGATTAAATATCCTACCCTTAGGAAGCTTAGCTCCTGGTACCAAATCGATAGCGCAATCGTATTCTCTATGAGATGAGGAGGTAACACTTCGGAGGCCTCCTTAGAGAAAACATCAGCGAAGTCCTGAACAAACTCAGGTAGCGTGTTCACCTCCTCAGGGGGAGAAATAGAATTAACAGAAAAACATGATGTCAAGCATTCATTACCCCATTTGGTAAGCTCCCCAGTATTCCAGTCAAACGTGGGATTATGCAACTGCAACCAGGGAAGGCCTAAAACCAAATCGGACGATAATCCCTGCATCAACAGTACAGAGCACTGCTCCAAATGCATGGAGCCAACAAGGAGTTCAAAAACAGGGGTATGCTGAGTAAAATAACCATTAGCAAAAGGAGTGGAGTCGATACCCACTACCGGGACAGGTTTAAGCAAATCAATCAAAGGCATAGCTAGAGACGTAGCAAATTCCACAGATATGATATTAGCAGAAGACCCTGAATCCACGTAGGCACTTCCCGTAGCAGACCTACCACCAAAAGAGACCTGAAAGGGAAGCAATATTTTATTACGTTTCATATTTACGGAAAATACCTGTGCGCCCAAGTAACCTCCCCGATGGTCACTTAGGCGCGGAAGTTTTCCGGCTGCTTATTGTTACGCCTAGGACAGGTGTTCACTTCGATGCTTGTCATCCCCACAATTTAAGCAGAGACCATTCTTCTTGCGGAACTCTCTACGTTGTCGGGGGGACACGGAGGCCCCGAGTTGCATAGGTACCTCCGAGTCTTCCGTGGAAGAGTGAAGCAACGGGACCTCGGGAGCCATCATGGGGGAGTCAGAGGGGAAAACACAAAAACTTTCAAGTTGTCGTTCCCTGAGACGTCGGTCAAGTCGTACCGCTAAAGCCATAACCTGGTCTAAGGAGTCAGAACAGGGATAGCTAACTAGCAGGTC
This sequence comes from Rhinoderma darwinii, assembly GCF_050947455.1. Lineage (NCBI taxonomy): Eukaryota > Metazoa > Chordata > Amphibia > Anura > Rhinodermatidae > Rhinoderma > Rhinoderma darwinii. The sequence goes on along the minus strand of NC_134697.1, from coordinate 99,360,660 downwards.
TTTTTGGGGGCGTTCGACAGACCCAACCTAAACTGGCACCTTAAGGCAGGGTCATTCCACCGAGAAGCTATGCACCACTTCCTAAAGTCAGAACAATACTCCTCCACAGGTCTCTTACCCTGACGTAAGGTCACCAGCTGACTCTCGGCAAAGGCAGTCCTGTCAGTCTCGTCATAAATGAGTCCGAGAGCAGAAAAGAAAAGATCAATGGAGGATCTTGGGGCCCTTCCTGGAGCCGGGACATAATTATACCCACCCTCTGGCTCTCAGAACCTGAGGAGTGAGGCTTTAAGCGAAAATAGAGCTTACAACTCTCCCGAAAGGAGAGAAAAGTCATCCGGTCCCCTGAGAACCGGTCAGGCAACTTGAGGTGGGGTTCAAGAGGTGAGGTGAGGGGCACTGCCATGGAAGCATCAGGCTGGTTGACCCTCTGAGCCAGGGCCTGGACCTGTAGGGAGAGACCCTGCATTTGCTGAAGCAGGGTCTCAAGGGGGTCCATAGTGGTGTGAGGGACCAGGGTAGAGTAGGTATATGGGCTTGTAATTATGTAATGACAGGGATCGGGAAACAAGACAAGTGAGCCCTAATCTACCCGCCACTCAGTCCCTGCCTACTTGCAACGACCCGCCCTAGGCGACGGGGTACAACTGGGCGACGGTCCCTACACTCAGTAAGTGCACGACAGACAACCAGACAAGGAAACACAGAACAAAGGGAAACGGGGCAGTTGCCCACGGCAACACCGTGAGCAACAAGAGTGGTGAACGAGCCGAGTCAAACCAGGAGTGTACGAGGTACCAAACGCTGAGCAGGAGCGTAGTCAGTAAAGCCAGGGTCAAACCAGGAGTGTACGAGGTACCAAACGCAGAGCAGAAGAGTAGTCAGTAAGCCAGGGTCAAATGAAGCAGGGTCAAATAGTACAGAAGCTGCAGCAGGGCCAGGAAACCAGCAGAGAAGAATCACAAGCAAAGGAGGAACAGGAAAGGCAGGTATAAATAGACAGAGGGCGGGAGCTAGCTCCGTCTGGCCAGGCTGTGATAGGCTCTCCCACTCCTAAGCCTGCCATCCTGAGTGGTGGAAAATGGAGTCCGTCTCACAGACATAGAAGCAGGTGCAGACTGATTACCTATGGGCGTGGATACAGAAGCTGTGCCTGGCAGATACTTAACAGGTAATCTATAGGAAAGAAGGAATCCCACTGGACGGCGCTGATCCTCCCAAATGCAAAAAGATGAAGAAAGGTCCGACAGGATCCTTCGGTATAGAGCTGCTGGTAAGGTTTCATGTTGTGTTTTTCCTAGCCTGATGAAGAGCCGGTCCGGTCTTGAAACGCGTGGCATTCATTTTAATGTATTTTACTTCACACAAAAAACGCAATAAATGGATAAAAGATCTTCACTGTAGCAGTCCAGGAATTTATTGAAACCTTACCAGCAGCTCTATACCGGAGGAGCCTGTTGGACCTTTCTTCTTTTTTTTTTGTATCTGGGAGGATCAGCGCCGTTCAGTGGGATTCCTTCTTTCCTATAGACTACCTACAATTTGTGCCAACGGAACCCTACGGGTTACCGGAAAAATTCCATGCTGCAAACCCCCCTGACCCCATTATCAACAAGGACGTTGTGCTCCCTCACAACGCTATCAGGTGAGCACCGTTCTTATTTTAACTTTACACTTCAATTACCTCCGATGATGCACCATGTGCGCCGTGTACTTTTTTATCTTTTTCTATAGCCAAATACTCAGGTAAGTCTGTTGTACCTGAGTTGATATTCATGGGCTTAAAGTGCTGACGAGGGCATGATGGATCATCAGACAAGGGGATTTTGTTCAATTTTTACTGAGTCCCGGTGTATGTAATAAAGTGACTACTGCGTGTAGATCAAAGTCCTGGTCCTCAATACGTTTTAAAATCTGATACAAAGTTTTATAATAAAAATGGTATGAAATATGTCTACTTTGTGGTTTGTAAAAGATTAAAATTGTAATCAAATTAATTTCTCATCCTAGGAGATAATCCCACTAAGCACTTGGAGGGAAACTACCTGATATCTCCAAACTATAAAGCAGAAGATAAAGAGATCATGCAACATTCTTCAGGAGAAAACCTGATTACCAATAATGTACATCTGAGACTTCAAAGTACAGAGCTATCATCTAATCATGCTAAACCTTCTCCTGATCACTCACAGATTGTTACCCCAAGTGCAGGTCAGAGAGGGGGCAAAATGTTTCTATGTGGTGAATGTGGAAAACGGTTTACAAAAAACGCAAATCTTTTTACACACAGAAGAATTCACACGGGGGAGAAGCCATACTCCTGCTCAGAATGTGGGAAATGCTTCGCCCGTAAATCAGGTCTTAATCAACATAAAATAATTCACACAGGCCAGAAGCCATTTACTTGTTCAGAATGTGGGAAATCTTTTAATCAGAAATCATTTCTTTTTAAACATAAAATAATTCACACGGGAGAAAAACCGTTTGCATGTTCTGAATGTGGAAAACGTTTTACCCAGAAGGCTCATCTTGTTCAACATCAGAGAACTCACACTGGAGAGAAACCATTTTCTTGTTCCGAATGTGAAAAATGTTTTACTACTAAAGCCAAACTCCGGGAACATCAGATACTTCACACAGGAGAGAAGCCATTTTCTTGTCCTGAATGCGAAAAATGTTTTACTAGTAAAGCCAAACTCAAGGATCATCAGAGAACTCACACCGGGGAGAAACCATTTGCGTGTTCTGAATGTGGGAAATGTTTTGCTCAGAAATCTTCTCTAGTTGAGCATCAGAGAATCCACACAGGGGAGAAACCATATTCATGTGCAGAATGTGGGACATGTTTTATTACTAAAGCCAAACTTAGGGATCATCAGAGGAGTCACACAGGCGAGAAACCATATTCATGCTCAGAATGTGGGAAATGTTTTATCCAGAAATCCTATCTTGTTAGTCATCAAAGAATTCACTCAGAAAAGAAGCCATATTCATGTTCCGAATGTGGGAAAAGTTTTATCAAGAAATCTAGGCTTGTTTATCACAATAAATTTCACTCAGGGGAGAAGCCCTTTTCATGTTTAGAATGTGGGAGATTTTTCACCCAGAAATCAGATCTTGCTAAGCATCAGAAAATTCACACAGGGGAGAAGCCATTCTCATGTTCAGAATGTGGAAAATGTTTTACCCAGAAATCAAATCTTGTTAATCATCAGAAAATTCACTTAGGGAAGAAGCCATTTTTATGATCATAGTGTAGGAAATGTTTTACCCAGATATTAGATCTTCATCAAAGTGTTTGGAAAATTCTTTAACAATAAACCAAACTGAGGTTGCTATTTATGGCGGAAAAAAATGAGGATTCTAATGTTAAAATAAAAACGAACGCCGATCAACGAGACCGCTACTACAATCGCTCGTCCCCGTGCCTTTCCATCATGTCGGCAGCACAACTCCCTGTTTATAAATGGGGATGTGCCACGGACAGGGATAATATTTTGTGCTGCATAAACGATACGATCATCCGATGAACAAGCGTTTAATCGTTCGTCGGCTGATCGCTGCCCGTTTTCCCGATGGTTGGCCCGTGTAAAAGGGACTTTAGGAAGGAAAGAAGAGGTTAGTTGTCTATCAAATTCGAGCTGAGTGGTCACTATGTATTCTTAGATTCACGCACAGAGTCCATACTACAGTAGAAACAAGCGTTACAGTGGGAATCTTGGACACTGCAGGATAAATTAACCCCTTCCCATTGTAAACAATTTTCAGATTTTCATTTTTTCCTCCCCACGTTCCAAAAGCCATAACTTCTTTATTTTTCCGTCGATATAGTACTATGAAGGCTTGATTTTTGCGGGACAAGTTGTAGTTTTTCGTGGCGCCATTTACCGTGCCATATAATGAAATAGGAAACAGGAAAAAAAATATTTGTGGGGTAGAAAATGAAAAAAACAGCGATTCCTCTATTGTATTTTGCGCGCCTTTTTTTTACGGAATTCACTGTGCAATTAAAACAACATGTTAACTTTATTCTGTGGGTCAATTCGATTACGGCGATACCAAATATATATTGTTTTTTCTATATTTTACTACTTTTACAAGGAAAAAACTAAGTGTAAAGAATAAAATTTGTTTTGTGTCGCCAAATTCTGAGCCAGAACTTTTTAATTTTTCCGTCGATTACGCGGTATGAGGGCATATTTTACGCGGGATAAGCTGTAGTTTTTAATGCTACATTTTGGGGAACATGCAACGTTTTTGATCACGTTTTATTCCATTTTTTGTGGGAGATGAGGTGACCAAAAAACCGATTCTGACGTTTACCATTTTTTTCTTTTTACGGCGTTCACCGTGCGGGATAAATAATGATATATTGTAATAGTTCAGACTTTTACGGATGCGGCGATACCAATTATATATATATATTTTTTTTTTTACAATGCTCTAGGGGGAAAAGGTTTTTTTTTTTTTTTTTACTTTTTATATTTTTATTTTTTACATAAAAATCAACTTTATTTTACTAATTTTTACTTTTTTTATTAGTCCCCTAAGGGGACTTCAAACAGCGATCGTTGGATCGCTTGCATTATATACTGCAATACTAATGTATTGCAGTATATCGTCTTTCTGACCGGCACGGCTTAATAGGAGCATAAAGATGGCGGACCTGGGGGCTTCTAAAGGGGGTCGCCCCCCACTTTCTAACGATTTAAATGCCATGGTCGCTATTGACAGCAGCATTGAACAGGTTAAACGAGTGGGATCCCGCTCGTTACTGTGAAGTGTCGGCTGTAACATACACACCGTAAGCCCGCTCCATACTTCCCCTACCCGGCTATGACGTAGTCATACGTCACATGTCGGGAAGGGGTTAAAGTATAATAGTTGTTATTTTTATGGGTGAACAATTATATATATACCTTAACCTACATTGTTATGTTTCCAATAAACAGAACTTCTAACCTTACTTTTTTGATACAGCTAACGGCGGCCGCAGGTGCTGCTCCTGCTGACGGTCCCCGCCGCCAGGTTTTTCACTTTCCCCGCTGGCGTCCTGGTCCATCTGCTGCTTGTGGCCGCACTCCTCTTCATTCTCTGCTTGCGCTCTGCATGTTCCATAGGGCGAGCTCACAGTCCCTGGCCGTCTCTTAAAGGACCAGCGCGCATTCACAATACTCCCCAACCAATCTCTGTTGCTCTGGACTAATTTAAGACAGCTCCTCTGGTGCCTGAGAAACTTTGGAGCAACTTAGCTTGTTCCTGCGAAGGTTCCAGTCAGCATCCTGTTACCAGTCCGGATCCCGCGACCTGCTACCAGTCTGAATCTTGCTACCTGCTACCAGTCGCATCCTGCTACCTGCCCCTGGTACCAGTCAGTACTCTGCTGCCAGTCTGTATTCTGCTACTTGATACGAGCCTGTGGCCTACTACCTGTTGGCAAACTGTACCCTGCTGCGAGCCTTAAGACCCGCTACTTGCTACGAACTGTGACCTCAGATCTATACCTGCTTGCCATGGTATAATCTGCCAGTGCCTGTACCCACGGGGTACTTCACTTCTTTCTCCTGGTCCACTAGGCAAGCTGCTACTCAAACCGAACCGGAACCATCTCAAGAGGTAGTGAGTGACCTGGTAGTCTCCCTGCAGCAAAGTCCAGCTCTCTGTACAGGGGTTAAAGAGTAAATACCTGGGAGACTACTTAGGCATCGCCCTTAGAGTTGTCCAAAAGTCAAACCGGAAGAGTAGTACTGTGCGTCCACAACCCGCTGGTTATTACACACTGACCTCCCATCATCCTGCTTTGTACTTGGGGGGACATTCTGTCTTACATTGTTACTAGTTTTTCTTCCATACATAGTTCCTTATTGGTATAAGAGGTGTAGATCCAGGAGTGCCAAATTCTCTCAACTTTCTCATAACAACGACAGGCCTCCTATGTCAAATTAAACATGGAATTTAATGAGTGCAGTTCACTAGGGTGTCCAGTCTATAAGAATAATTGTATCATATAAGAAGCCTTACTTGCTATTCCTTGAACTAATTTACAAACTAGCCGTAGTAAGTATACTTTATGATCTACGACTTGAGAATCCCACCTTTTGAGCCAAAAATTCTAAAAGCTCCCTCCAAACCTGCTGGAAAACAGGACAATCCCAAAATATGGGTAAAAATGTCCCCTCACCCAGCAAACAGCTGAGGCATAAAGCTGAACCCAAGTCTAGTCGGGGTATAGATAATTCTTTTAGAAAGAGTTAACCCGGTGTAAGTGATCCCTTGCCAAAATCATGGGTCCAACAACTAGAAGGCGAGGGTGTTCCTCCACTCTTGTCTAGGTGTTTGTTTGTTTTGTGGGACCTATTGGTCCTCTAAGAGATCTAGTTTTTGTATAGTTGTTTTATGTTTGACCTGGGATCAGTAGTTCCACTGATTTGTTTACATTTCCTGTGCGTTTGGTCTGCTGCCAAGCTGCTGTGGGATAGTATTCAGATAGGGTCAGTAAGTGCTGTTAATTCTAGTCCACTGTCTATTTATCTGTTAACTGCTTGCATTCTATTCATCTGCCATCTACTCCATTTATGCATCGTCTCAATCTTCGACTACCTTCGGTGCTCGGTTCCACTCGTCCACTGGTGAGTTACTTGTGCCTTTTGTTTTTTGTCAGTGTTGATGAGTGCGTCACCCATCTGATAGCGATTGTCTGGTGTTGGGGTCTTGAGCACCATCAGCGCCGTAACACTGTCCCTTAATCTTAAATATAGTGCAAATACTTTTTGTTACCCATTCTCCTCAAAAAAGATTAGAAAGAGAGACAAAGCAGGATGAATGCACACACAACTGATCTATCACCACAAGTGCTACCAAGAAGGCCAGCGCAAAAGCTTTTGCCACTCTTCCCTCGAACTCAACCCACCCATTGGCCAATAGCACACCATCCATCACAGATCCTTGGACTAATTAGCGAGATGCAGTGGCACCAACAGGAGCATGGTTGTGATGACAGCAGCGGGTGTGGCACTGAACAAGACATTATACCACTATGGTGAGCCCCTGGTGGGAGGAAAGTGTCATCTTCCTTGAACCCATCATGAAATGGACCTTGTCAGTGACCCTATGGTTCAGGTTCATAGACAATATACTAGTGCCGTGGAAGTCAATGGCTCAAAATATATTAGACTGAAATTTGGACGAGTGTTCCAACAGACACTCACGCCAGGCACTTTATCCAGCATCCTAATCAGGAGATTTCATACCGATATATAGCGGAGAGGAGAAATAACAAACAGATGCTGCTGGTATGTTCAAAATGCTCCTCTGGGGGTTTATTGCCAAACTCAATTACAATAATATCATTCAGAAGGGGTCTAGGCATGAGGATAACCAATCAGAGGCAATGTGACATGTGACAATATTTCTTATTCAGCCAATTACAGACACACAATACATTCCAGATACATCATTATAATTCTTCACACATCAGGTTTGCAGGTGGCCTTATCTATCTTGGCAAGAATATTCCTGTAAGATGGGGGAGGCATTTCCACAAGCATATGTGAGCATGCCTCCACCTCCTATCTCACACTCACCTTTCCTTCTTCCCTTGAATTTCGCATGAGAACCAAGGTCAAAGATAATATGAAAACCTGTCTTAAAGAGGCTCTGTCAACACATTATAAGTGCCCTATCTCCTACATAAGGAGATGGGCGCTATAATGTAGGTGACAGCAGTGCTTTTTATTTAAAAAAACGATCTATTTTCACCACTTTATTAGCGATTTTAGATTTATGCTAATGAGTGTCTTAATGCCCAAGTGGGCGTGTTTTTACTTCAGACCAAGTGGGCGTTGTACAGAGGAGTGTATGACGCTGACCAATCAGTGACCAATCAGCGTCATGCACTCCTCTCCATTCATTTAGGCAGCGCATAGGGATCCTTTTAGATCACTATGTGCTGTCTTATACTAACACATTAACGATACTGAAGTGGTTAGACAGTAAATAGACATTCCACGGAATGTCTATTCACAATCTCTGCACTTCGTTAATGTGTCTATTGTAGTTACAGCAGAGCACAGCGTAATCTCACGAGATTACGTCGTAGATGACAGGTTACAACGAGATTACGCTTCCTCTGCTGTAACTACCACAGAAACAGTAACGAAGTGCAGAGATTGTGAATAGACATCCCGTGGAATGTCTATTCACTGTCTAAACACTTCAGTATCGTTAATATGTCAGTATAAGACAGCACATAGTGATCTAAAAGGATCCCTATGCGCTGCCTTAATGAATGGAGAGGAGTGTATGACGCTGATTGGTCACTGATTGGTCAGCGTCATACACTCCCCTGTACAACGCCCACTTGGTCTGAAGTAAAAACACGCCCACTTGGGCATTAAGACACTCATTAGCATAAATCTAAAATCGCTAATAAAGTGGTGAAAATAGATCGTTTTTTTTAAATAAAAAGCACTGCTGTCACCTACATTATAGCGCCCATCTCCTTATGTAGGAGACAGAACCTCTTTAAAGGAGCAATGACTTTCTTATTCATTACAAAAGAAACAAGATGAAGACTCCAGAGAAGATGCCGCTGAATGTAAAGAATACAAAATGGAGAATACATATCTTAGTAATTCGGCATCCTGCTTGACAACTCATAAGGTTATTTAATACCGAGAATATAACCATCCTTTACACTAGGTCCTTACAAGGTATAAGAGGAGAGAACTACAACTCCCAGCATGTCCAGACTGTTATTATAGGATATCAGAGGACATTACAGGAGAAGGTATAAGGGGAGAGAACTACAACTCCCAGCATGTCTAGACTGTTATTATGTGATAACAGGAGATTACAGGAGAAGGTATAAGAGGAGAGAACTACAACTCTCAGCATGTCCAGACTGTTATTATGTGATATCAGAGGACATTACAGGAGGAGGTATAAGAGGGGAGAACTACAACTCCCAGCATGTCCAGGCCGTTATTATGGGATATCAGAGGACATTACAGGAGGGTGTATAAGAGGAGAGAACTGCAACTCCCAGCATGTCCAGACTGTTATTATAGGATATCAGAGGACATTACAGGAGAAGGTATAAGGGGAGAGAACTACAACTCCCAGCATGTCTAGACTGTTATGTGATAACAGAGGAGATTACAGGAGAAGGTATAAGAGGAGAGAACTACAACTCTCAGCATGTCCAGACTGTTATTATAGGATATCAGAGGACATTACAGGAGGAGGTATGAGGAGAGAACTACAACTCCCAGCATATCCAGAATGTTATAATGGGATATCAGAGGACACTACAGGAGGAGGTATAAGAGGAGAGAACTACAACTCCCAGCATGTCCAGGCTGTTATTATGGGATATCAGAGGACAGAGGAGGAGGTATAAGAGGAGAGAACTACAACTCTCAGCATGTCCAGACTTATTATGGGATATCAGAGGCCATTACAGAAGGAGGTATAAGAGGAGAGAACTACAACTCCCAGCATGTCCAGGCTGTTATTATGTGATATCAGAGGACATTACAGGAGGAGGTATAAGAGGGGAGAACTACAACTCCCAGCATGTCCAGGCCGTTATTATGGGATATCAGAGGACATTACAGGAGGTATAAGAGGAGAGAACTACAACTCCCAGCATGTCCAGGCTGTTATTATGGGATATCAGAGGACATTACAGGAGGTATAAGAGGAGAGAACTACAACTCCCAGCATGTCCAGGCTGTTATTATGGGATATCAGAGGACATTAGAGGAGGAGGTATAAGAGGAGAGAACTACAACTCTCAGCATGTCCAGACTTATTATGGGATATCAGAGGCCATTACAGAAGGAGGTATAAGAGGAGAGAACTACAACTCCCAGCATGTCCAGGCTGTTATTATGTGATATCAGAGGACATTACAGGAGGAGGTATAAGAGTGGAGAACTACAACTCCCAGCATGTCCAGGCCGTTATTATGGGATATCAGAGGACATTACAGGAGGAGGTATAAGAGGAGAGAACTACAACTCCCAGCATGTCCAGGCTGTTATTATGGGATATCAGAGGACATTACAGAGGGAGGTATAAGAGGAGAGAACTACAACTCCCAGCATGTCCAGGCTGTTATTATGGGATATCAGAGGACATTACAGGAGGTATAAGAGGAGAGAACTACAACTCCCAGCATGTCCAGGCTGTTATTATGTGATATCAGAGGACATTACAGGAGGCGGTATAAGAGGAGAGAACTACAACTCTCTGCATGTCCAGGCTGTTATGTGATATAAGAGGACATTACAGGAGGACGTATAAGAGGAGAGGACTACAACTCCCAGCATGTCCAGGCTGTTATTATGTGATATCAGAGGACATTACAGGAGGAGATATAAGAGTAGAGAACTACAACTCCCAGCATGTCAAGGCTGTTATTATGGGATATCAGAGGACATTACAGGAGGAGGTATAAGAGGGGAGAACTACAACTCTCAGCATGTCCAGGCTGTTATTATGAGATATTAGAGGACATTACAGGAAGAGGTATAAGAGGAGAGAACTACAACTCCCAGCATGTCCAGGCTGTTATGTGATATCAGAGGACATTACAGGAGGACGTATAAGAGGAGAGGACTACAACTCCCAGCATGTCCAGGCCGTTATTATGGGATATCAGAGGACATTACAGGAGGTATAAGAGGAGAGAACTACAACTCCCAGCATGTCCAGGCTGTTATTATGGGATATCAGAGGACATTACAGAGGGAGGTATAAGAGGAGAGAACTACAACTCCCAGCATGTCCAGGCTGTTATTATGGGATATCAGAGGACATTACAGGGGGAGGTATAAGAGGGGAGAACTACAACTCCCAGCATGTCCAGGCTGTTATTATGGGATATCAGAGGACATTACAGAGGGAGGTATAAGAGGAGAGAACTACAACTCCCAGCATGTCCAGGCTGTTATTATGGGATATCAGAGGACATTACAGGAGGTATAATAGGAGAGAACTACAACTCCCAGCATGTCCAGGCTGTTATTATAGGATATAAGAGGACATTACAGGAGGAGATATAAGAGTAGAGAACTACAACTCCCAGCATGTCAAGGCTGTTATTATGGGATATCAGAGGACATTACAGGAGGAGGTATAAGAGGGGAGAACTACAACTCCCAGCATGTCCAGGCTGTTATGTGATATCAGAGGACATTACAGGAGGACGTATAAGAGGAGAGGACTACAACTCCCAGCATGTCCAGGCTGTTATTATGTGATATCAGAGGACATTACAGGAGGAGATATAAGAGTAGAGAACTACAACTCCCAGCATGTCAAGGCTGTTATTATGGGATATCAGAGGACATTACAGGAGGTATAAGAGGAGAGAACTACAACTCCCAGCATGTCCAGGCTGTTATTATGGGATATCAGAGGACATTAGAGGAGGAGGTATAAGAGGAGAGAACTACAACTCCCAGCATGTCCAGACTGTTATTATGTGATATCAGAGGACATTACAGGAGGAGGTATAAGAGGAGAGAACTATAACTCCCAGCATGTCCAGGCTGTTATGGGATATCAGAGGACATTACAGGAGGAGGTATAATGAGAGAGAACTACAACTCCAAGCATGTACAGGCTGTTATTATGGGATATCAGAGGGCATTACAGGAAGACGTATAAGAGGAGAGAACTACAACTCCCAGCATGTCCAGGCTGTTATTATGGGATATTAGAGGAGGAGGTATAAGAGGAGAGAACTACAACTCTCAGCATGTCCAGGCTGTTATTATGGGATATCAGGGGACATTACAGGAGGTATAAGAGGAGACAACTACAACTCCCCGCATGTCCAGGCTGTTATTATGGGATATCAGAGGACATTACAGGTATCTTAGGAGAGAACTACCACTCCCAGCATGTCTAGGCTGTTATTTTTGCATATCAGAGGACATTACAAAAGGAGGTATAAGAAGATAGGACTACAAATCCCAGCATGTTCAGGCTGTTATTATGAGATATCAGGATATTACAGGAGGAGGTATAAGAGGAGATAACTAGAACTCCCAGCATGTCCAGGCTGTTATTATGGGATATCAGAGGACATTACAGGAGGAGGTATAAGAGGAGAGAACTACAACTCTCAGCATGTCCAGGCTGTTATTATGGGACATCAGAGGATATTACAGGAGGAGGTATAAGAGGAGAGAACTACAACTCCCAGCATGTCCAGGCTGTTGTTATGGGATATCGGGGGACATTACAGGTGCAGGTATAAAAGGAGAGGACTACAACTCCCAGCATGTCCAGGCTATTATTATAGGATATAAGAGGACATAACAGGAGGAGATATAAGAGGAGAGAACTACAACTCCCAGCATGTCCAGATTGTTATTATTGGATATCAGAGGACATTACAGGAGGCGGTATAAGAGGAGAGAACTACAACTCTCAGCATGTCCAGGCTGTTATTATGGGATATCAGAGGACATTACAGGAGGAGATATAAGAGTAGAGAACTACAACTCACAGCATGTCAAGGCTGTTATTATGGGATATCAGAGGACATTACAGGAGGAGGTATAAGAGGGGAGAACCACAACTCTCAGCATGTCCAGGCTGTTATTATGAGATATTAGAGGACATTACAGGAAGAGGTATAAGAGGAGAGAACTACAACTCCCAGCATGTCCAGACTGTTATTATGTGATATCAGAGGACATTACAGGAGGAGGTATAAGAGGAGAGAACTACAACTCCCAGCATGTCGAGGCTGTTATGGGATATCAGAGGACATTACAGGAGGAAGTATAAGAGGAGAGAACTACAACTCCCATCATGCCCAGGTTGTTATTATGGGATATCAGAGGACATTACAGGAGGAGGTATAAGAGGAGAGAACTACAACTCCCAGCATGTCCAGGCTGTTATGGGATATCAGAGGACATTACAGGAGGAGGTATAATGAGAGAGAACTACAACTCCCAGCATATCCAGAATGCTATTATGGGATATCAGAGGGCATTACAGGAAGAGGTATAAGAGGAGAGAACTACAACTCTCACCATGTCCAGGCTGTTATCATGGGATATCAGGGGACATTACAGGAGGTATAAGAGGAGACAACTACAACTCCCAGCATGTCCAAGCTGTTATTATGGGATATCAGGGGACATTACAGGAGGTATAAGAGGAAACAACTACAACTCCCAGCATGTCCAGGCTGTTATTATGGGATATCAGAGGACATTACAGGTATCTTAGGAGAGAACTACCACTCCCAGCATGTCTAGGCTGTTATTTTTGCATATCAGAGGACATTACAAAAGAAGGTATAAGAAGATAGGACTACAAATCCCAGCATGTTCAGGCTGTTATTATGGGATATCAGAGGATATTACAGGAGGAGGTATAAGAGGAGAGAACTAGAACTCCCAGCATGTCCAGGCTGTTATTATGGGATATCAGAGGGCATTACAGGAGGAGGTATAAGAGGAGAGAACTACAACTCTCAGCATGTCCAGGCTGTTATTATGGGATATCAGAGGATATTACAGGAGGAGGTATAAGAGGAGAGAACTATAACTCTCAGCATGTCCAGACTGTTATTATAGAATATCAGTGGACATTACATGAGGAGGTATAAGAGGAGAGAACTACAACTCTCAGCATGTCCAGGCTGTTATTATGGGATATCAGAGGATATTACAGGAGGAGGTATAAGAGGAGAGAACTACAACTCCCAGCATGTCGAGGCTGTTATGGGATATCAGAGGACATTACAGGAGGAAGTATAAGAGGAGAGAACTACAACTCCCATCATGCCCAGGTTGTTATTATGGGATATCAGAGGACATTACAGGAGGAGGTATAAGAGGAGAGAACTACAACTCCCAGCATGTCCAGGCTGTTATGGGATATCAGAGGACATTACAGGAGGAGGTATAATGAGAGAGAACTACAACTCCCAGCATATCCAGAATGCTATTATGGGATATCAGAGGGCATTACAGGAAGAGGTATAAGAGGAGAGAACTACAACTCTCACCATGTCCAGGCTGTTATCATGGGATATCAGGGGACATTACAGGAGGTATAAGAGGAGACAACTACAACTCCCAGCATGTCCAAGCTGTTATTATGGGATATCAGGGGACATTACAGGAGGTATAAGAGGAGAGAACTACAACTCCCAGCATGTCCAGGCTGTTATTATGGGATATCAGAGGGCATTACAGGAGGAGGTATAAGAGGAGAGAACTACAACTCTCAGCATGTCCAGGCTGTTATTATGGGATATCAGAGGATATTACAGGAGGAGGTATAAGAGGAGAGAACTACAACTCTCAGCATGTCCAGACTGTTATTATAGAATATCAGAGGACATTACAAAAGGAGGTATAAGAAGATAGGACTACAAATCCCAGCATGTTCAGGCTGTTATTATGGGATATCAGAGGATATTACAGGAGGAGGTATAAGAGGAGAGAACTAGAACTCCCAGCATGTCCAGGCTGTTATTATGGGATATCAGAGGGCATTACAGGAGGAGGTATAAGAGGAGAGAACTACAACTCTCAGCATGTCCAGGCTGTTATTATGGGATATCAGAGGATATTACAGGAGGAGGTAGAAGAGGAGAGAACTACAACTCTCAGCATGTCCAGACTGTTATTATAGAATATCAGTGGACATTACATGAGGAGGTATAAGAGGAGAGAACTACAACTCTCAGCATGTCCAGGCTGTTATTATGGGATATCAGAGGGCATTACAGGAGGAGGTATAAGAGGAGAGAACTACAACTCTCAGCATGTCCAGGCTGTTATTATGGGATATCAGAGGATATTACAGGAGGAGGTATAAGAGGAGAGAACTACAACTCTCAGCATGTCCAGACTGTTATTATGGGATATCAGTGGACATTACATGAGGAGGTATAAGAGGAGAGAACTACAACTCTCAGCATGTCCAGGCTGTTATTATGGGATATCAGAGGATATTACAGGAGGAGATATAAGAGGAGAGAACTACAACTCCCAGCATGTCCAGGCTGTTATTATGGGATATCAGAGGACATTACAGGAGGAGGTATAAGAGAGAACTACAACTCTCAGCATGTCCAGGCTGTTATTATAGGATATCAGAGGACATTACAGGAGGAGGTATAAGAGGAGAGAACTACAACTCCCAGCATGTCCAGGCTGTTATTATGGGATATCAGGGGACATTACAGGTGCAGGTATAAAAGGAGAGGACTACAACTCCCAGCATGTCCAGGCTATTATTATAGGATATCAGAGGACATTACAGGAGGAGGTATAAGAGAAGAGAACTACAACTCCCAGCATGTCCAGGCTGTTATGGGATATCAGAGGACATTACAGGAGGAAGTATAAGAGGAGAGAACTACAACTCCCATCATGACCAGGCTGTTATTATGGGATATCAGAGGACATTACAGGAGGAGATATGAGAGAACTACAACTCTCAGCATGTCCAGGCTGTTATTATGGGATATGAAAGGAGATTACAGGAGGAGGTATAAGAGGAGAGAACTACAACTCCCAGCATGTCCAGGCTGTTATTATGGGATATGAGAGTACATTACAGGAGGAGATATGAGGAGAGAACTACAACTCTCAGCATGTCCAGGCTGTTATTATGGGATATGAAAGGAGATTACAGGAGGAGGTATAAAAGGAAAGAACTACAACTCCCAGCATGTCCAGGCTGTTATTATGGGATATCAGAGGGCATTACAGGAGGAGATATAAGAGGAGATAACTACAACTCCCAGCATGTCCAGGCTGTTATTATTGGATATCAGAAGACATTACATTGAGGAGGTATAAGATGAGAGAACTACAACTCCCAGCATGTGCAGGCTGTTAGTATGTGATATCAAAGGACATTACAGGAGGAGATATAAGAGGAGAGAACTACAACTCCCAGCATGTCTAGACTGTTATTATGGGATATCAGAGGACATTACAGGAGGAGGTATAAGAGGAGAGAACTACAACTCCCAGTATGTCCAGGCTGTTATTATGGGATATCAGAAGACATTACAGGAGGTATAAGAGAGAACTACAACTCCCAGCATGTCCAGGCTGTTATTATCGGCTATTAGAGGACATTACATGAGGAGATATAAGATGAGAGAACTACAACTCCCAGCATGTCCAGGCTGTTATTATGTGATATCAGAGGACATTACAGGAGGAGGTATAAGAGAAGAGAACTACAACTCCCAGCATGTGCAGGCTGTTATTATGGGATATTAGAGGACATTACAGGAGGAGGTATAAGAGGAGAGAACTACAACTCCCAGCATGTTCAGGCTGTTATTATGGGATATCAGAGGACATTACAGGAGGAGGTATAAGAGGAGAGAACTACAACTCTCAGCATGTCCAGGCTGTTATTTTGGGATATCAGAGGACATTACAGGAGGAGGTATAAGAGGAGAGAACTACAACTCTCAGCATGTTCAGGCTGTTATTATGTGATATCAGAGGACATTACAGGAGGAGGTATAAGAGAAGAGAACTACAACTCCCAGCATGTGCAGGCTGTTATTATGGGATATTAGAGGACGTTACAGGAGGAGGTATAAGAGGAGAGAACTACAACTCCCAGCATGTTCAGGCTGTTATTATGGGATATCAGAGGACATTACAGGAGGAGGTATAAGAGGAGAGAACTACAACTCTCAGCATGTCCAGGCTGTTATTTTGGGATATCAGAGGACATTACAGGAGGAGGTATAAGAGGAGAGAACTACAACTCTCAGCATGTCCAGGCTGTTATGTGATATCAGAGGACATTACAGGAGGAGGTATAAGAGGAGAGAACTACAACTCCCATAATGCCCAGGTTGTTATTATGGGATATCAGAGGACATTACAGGAGGAGTTATAAGAGGAGAGAACTACAACTCCCAGCATGTCCAGGCTGTTATGGGATATCAGAGGACATTACAGGAGGAGGTATAATGAGAGAGAACTACAACTCCCAGCATATCCAGAATGCTATTATGGGATATCAGAGGACATTACAGGAGGAGGTATAAGAGGAGAGAACTACAACTCCCAGCATGTACAGGCTGTTATTATGGGATATCAGAGGGCATTACAGGAAGAGGTATAAGAGGAGAGAACTACAACTCCCAGCATGTCCAGGCTGTTATTATGGGATATCAGAGGATATTACAGGAGGAGATATAAGAGGGGAGAACTACAACTCTCACCATGTCCAGGCTGTTATCATGGGATATCAGGGGACATTACAGGAGGTATAAGAGGAGACAACTACAACTCCCAGCATGTCCAGGCTGTTATTATGGGATATCAGGGGACATTACAGGAGGTATAAGAGGAGACAACTACAACTCCCAGCATGTCCAGGCTGTTATTATGGGATATCAGAGGACATTACAGGTATCTTAGGAGAGAACTACCACTCCCAGCATGCCTAGGCTGTTATTTTTGCATATCAGAGGACATTACAAAAGGAGGTATAAGAAGATAGGACTACAAATCCCAGCATGTTCAGGCTGTTATTATGGGATATCAGAGGATATTACAGGAGGAGGTATAAGAGGAGAGAACTACAACTCCCAGCATGTCCAGGCTGTTATTATGGGATATCAGAGGGCATTACAGGAGGAGGTATAAGAGGAGAGAACTACAACTCCCAGCATGTTCAGGCTGTTATTATGGGATATCAGAGGACATTACAGGAGGAGGTATAAGAGGAGAGAACTACAACTCTCAGCATGTCCAGGCTGTTATTTTGGGATATCAGAGGACATTACATGAGCAGGTATAAGAGGAGAGAACTACAACTCTCAGCATGTCCAGGCTGTTATTATGGGATATCAGAGGATATTACAGGAGGAGGTATAAGAGAAGAGAACTACAACTCTCAGCATGTCCAGGCTGTTATTATGGGATATCAGAGGATATTACAGGAGGAGATATAAGAGGAGAGAACTACAACTCCCAGCATGTCCAGGCTGTTATTATGGGATATCAGAGGACATTACAGCAGGAGGTATAAGAGAGAACTACAACTCTCAGCATGTCCAGGCTGTTATTATAGGATATCAGAGGACATTACAGGAGGAGGTATAAGAGGAGAGAACTACAACTCCCAGCATGTCCAGGCTGTTATTATGGGATATCAGGGGACATTACAGGTGCAGGTATAAAAGGAGAGGACTACAACTCCCAGCATGTCCAGGCTGTTATGGGATATCAGAGAACATTACAGGAGGAAGTATAAGAGGAGAGAACTACAACTCCCATCATGCCCAGGCTGTTATTATGGGATATCAGAGGACATTACAGGAGGAGATATGAGGAGAGAACTACAACTCTCAGCATGTCCAGGCTGTTATTATGGGATATGAAAGGAGATTACAGGAGGAGGTATGAAAGGAGAGAACTACAACTCCCAGCATGTCCAGGCTGTTATTATGGGATATCAGAGGACATTACAGGAGGAGGTATAAAAGGAGAGAACTACAACTCCTAGCATGCCCAGGCTGTTATTATGGGATATCAGAGGAAATTACAGGAGGAGGTATAAGAGGAGAGAACTACAACTCCCAGCATGTCCAGGCTGTTATTATGGGATATGAGAGGACATTACAGGAGGAGATATGAGGAGAGAACTACAACTCCCAGCATGTCCAGGCTGTTATTATGGGATATCAGAGGACATTACAGGAGGAGGTATAAGAGGAGAGAACTACAACTCCCAGCATGTCCAGGCTGTTATTATGGGATATGAAAGGAGATTACAGGAGGAGGTATAAAAGGAGAGAACTACAACTCCCAGCATGTCCAGGCTGTTATTATGGGATATATGAGGACATTACAGGAGGAGGTATAAGAGGAGAGAACTACAACTCTCAGCATGTCCAGGCTGTTATTATGGGATATGAAAGGAGATTACAGGAGGAGGTATAAAAGGAGAGAACTACAACTCCCAGCATGTCCAGGCTGTTATTATGGGATATCAGAGGACATTACAGGAGGAGATATAAGAGGAGATAACTACAACTCCCAGCATGTCCAGGCTGTTACTATTGGATATCAGAGGACATTACAGGAGGAGGTATAAGAGGAGAGAACTACAACTCCCAGCATGTCCAGGCTGTTATTATGTGATATCAGAGGACATTACAGGAGGAGGTATAAGAGGAGAGAACTACAACTCCCAGCATGTCCAGGTCTCACACAACTGATGACTATAGAAGATAAAACGCTGACTCCATCACTTCTCCATAGATCCCCGCCCCCTCACGTGAGTGATCACATGACGTCATGACGGGTCCTGCAGTTACTATTTCTTACACCCTCCACTGCTGAGCTCCGCCCTCTCACGTGACTCATCATATGACGTCATCACAGGTCCTGCAGTCAGTAGTATTGAGCAGCCGCATCTCAGCTGCTGTCGGGTAGGTATGATTTGTAGTCACGTGACTTTTTACATAGATTGTTCTATACATGGATTGTGGTTGTCAGATATTTCTCCTCTCTTTTCTATCCATCTCCCCCCCTGTACCCTCCAGACAATGGTCCCCTCCTCCTCTGACCCAACAGGACGAGACCATCACAGAAATACAATGACCAAGAACATTCTAGACCTCACCCTGGAGATCATCTACCTGCTGACCGGAGAGGTGAGGATTCTGGGAAATATGTCACATGACATCACTCTTCTCTATTAATAACACAGGACATTACTGGAGAGGTGAGGATTCTGGGAAATATGTCACATGACATCACTCTTCTCTATTAATAACACAGGACATGACCGGAGAGGTGAGGATTCTGGGAAATATGTCACATGACATCATATTTCTCTATTAATAACACAGGACATTACTGGAGAGGTGAGGATTCTGGGAAATATGTCACATGACATCACTCTTCTCTATTAATAACACAGGACATGACCGGAGAGGTGAGGATTCTGGGAAATATGTCACATGACATCACTCTTCTCTATTAATAACACAGGGACATGACCGGAGAGGGGAGGATTCTGGGAATGATGTCACATGACATCATACTTCTCTATTAATAACACTGAGACATGACCGGAGAGGTGAGGATTCTGGGAATGATGTCACATGACATCACTCTTCTCTATTAATAACAGGGACATGGGGGGGCGTGGCCAACGACGGACATGAGCGGTCGCATGCTTTAAGTGCTCCGTACCCAGCTAAGGTTTTCCTCTATTTATCCTGCTGAAATACCGCTATAACTTCTACCAAAACCGACCTGCATACTTACCGAAGAGGATACGCTGTCATGAACCGAACCAGGCAATCCTTGGCGGCTGAACGGCTGAAGGAATACGCTAGGGCCGTTCCACAAGATGGCGCCGGCGCATCTGCATCTTCACTGTCTCCCTCCTCAGAGCAGGAACAGCCTGAACCTCCCCCAGCTCCTGAAACAGAGCTTACTTTGGCACAAGTGTCTTCCAGATTGCTGGATGCGATTCAATTATCCACATCTTCCTTGACTGGCAGGATTGCAGAGGTAAAGTCGGATGTGGGCCTTCTGAGACAAGATTTTCAGAATTTAAGGGAAAGAGTGAGAGAGACAGAAGATAGAATCTCAGGACTTGAAGACAGAGTGGTGCCGCAGACCACTAAACTGATTCAGCTGGATAGGGTGGCTGGCCAATGGGCGCAACGAGCAGACGACTTGGAAAACCGCCTTCGTCGCAATAATATAAGAATCCTGGGGCTACCCGAGCGTAGTGAGGGACGTGACCCCTGCACATTCATGGAGGCCTAGTTTAAGGAAATATTACCGGACGCCATTTTGTCTTCTTCCTACACTATCGAAAGAGCGCACCGCGTGCCGGGCAGACCACCACCCCCTGGAGCTCCACCGAGACCCATGATAGCTTGTCTACTCAGCAGCAGAGATCGAGATGCCATTTTACAGGCTGCGCGCAAGCACGGAGAGATTCGTTTTCAGAATGCCACCATACTACTCTTTCCAGATTTTTCAGCTGCATTACAGAAAATGAGGGCCTCCTTCGTGCAAGTCAAGAGGAGACTCCGGGACCTACAAATATCTTACTCAATGGCGTTCCCAGCAAGATTGAGAGTCGTCCATCAAGAGAAAACTATCTTCTTCACTGATCCGGCTGAGGCAGATGAATGGCTGAGTTCGATTGGTCGCTCGCCCCGTCGCTAACATTTGAATCATCGGGACTGTTCTATATGTATGCCATGTCCACATTGCCTGTACTTTCGGAATATCGTATGGGACTCTCAGATGAGTATGCAATGTATAGATAAGATGTTTTTTGACATAATATGCATCCTGCTGCTAGTGGCCTTACTATATATTCAACTTATACTGTGGACGCAGATTTCGCTTGGCAGGGCGGATTGGAGAGAGAAACCTGCGGTTCATCCTTTTTGTAATAGGGTTATTTCTTACATTTATGCTATATTGTGCTTTTCTCAGGTATATGATTAGAAGGAAATAACGGGATAACTGCCTTGTATAGAATCAATAGAACCTGTTGCGGGCCCCTGGCAAGGATAGATATTGAGAGGCAGTGCGTGGCTCATGGCATGCTTGGATACATGTAATAGCCGTTAAAATGATTCACGTATGAGGAAACATAGTGCTGGTTTTTCTTCTGTTATTTTATAACTTGTTCACCTATATCAGATATAAGGTATATAGGTGATCCCCCGTTTACCCACAATATCACATCTGTGATATAAAGTAACTTAATAGCCTTGAAAGCTTCGGTTACAAACTGTTGGTACTGGTGTCTTGTTCTTTGCACCAGCTGTTTACCCAGAAAATTGCATTGTATTGATATGTAAGGTAATAAGTGCCATGACTTTGAATGTTTTGTCTGTAAATGTGAGAGGCCTGGGAGACTCCCATAAAAGAAATCTAACATTTTCCTTTATCCGCAACCAAGGGCCACAATTAATATGTCTCCAGGAAACGCATCTAACTCCTCCCACTGTTCATTGCTTGAATCGCTCGTGGATACAATGGTCGGCCCACTCCACTTATAGCTCCTATTCCAGAGGGGTTTCCATTTTAGTCCATAAGTCACTTAGATGGGAACTGGACGTGGTACTAAAGGATACAGACGGCAGAGGGATATTCATACATGCCTGGATAGGTCATCCCTTTGTGCTGATTGGACTTTATCTTCCACCACCTGCCCCCATGTCGGTACTTTATGAAGCGGCAAAGTTTGCCTCACAGTTTCCTATGGCCGGAGTGTTGTGCATGGGAGATTTCAATCTGCTGCTGGACCCGTCTATTGATAAGTTTAATTCTGGAGCGGTACTGGGGAATCCACCTGTAATCACTCCCTTGGCTGGGTTCTTGAGAGAGATGGGCTGGCTGGATATGTGGAGACAGAGATACCCTGATAAACGAGAGTTTACCTGCTTTACACCTGGGAGAAACACACTGTCTCGGATTGATCATATGTGCGGTAATCCCAAAGTATATAGTATGATGGAAATTATTTCACACTTACCCCGTGCAATGTCGGACCACTCCCCTATGCTGGTTAAGCTTACCCTCCGCCCACACGTGAACAGAGGTCCCAGGAAGATACACCCATTCTGGCTTACAGTGCTCGGCGCTCAAGATCGAATACCTGACCAACTTGAAATGTTCTTTGCGGATAACCTTCCCTTTGATAATCACTCGGCCCTCTGGGATGCCCTGAAGGCATACCTTCGCGGATGTTTGCAGTCATCAATTTCCTATCATAAACGACAATCTTCCAAGATGGAACAGCTGCTGGAGAATGAATGCACCAACTTGGAGGCCACATTCATTGCAGATCCCTCCCCAAGCTCTCAACACAACTGGCTACAGAAGGGCAGAGAATACGTAAATCTTCTTCACGAAATGACTAAACATCGCATCTTCTTTTCTAAGCAGAGATATTTCGAGCATGGCAATCAATCCAGTAGTCTCTTGGCACACCTCATACACTGCAACTCTGCCTCTCCTGCCATATTACGTATTAAAACTTCTGAAGGGAACATGCTTCATGATAATGTGCAAATCCTCAATTGCTTTACAGACTTCTACAAGGACCTCTATAGCCCGACATTGCAGGTGTCTCCTCAGAACATCAAGGATTATTTGTCGGAAATAAATATACCCAAAATGACGGACATGCAAAGGGAGTCTATGGATGCCCCTCTAACACTTCAGTTATTGACAGAAGCATTATCCTCAATGGCGAAGGGCAAAGCATCTGGCCCGGATGGCATACCGCTTGAAGTATACGTCAAATACCAGGAACAACTCTTGCCTCAGCTACTGGAAGTCTTGAATAAGTCATTTGAAAAGGGAATGTTACCGGCTTCATTCTATGACGCTACTATAATTGTACTTCTGAAACCGGACAAGTCACCATTAGACTGCGGGTCATACAGGCCTATATCCTTGCTCAACACCGACTATAAATTATTGACCAAAGTTTTCGCGAACAGGCTGAACCTGATCATAGCAGAGCTCGTCCATCCTGACCAATCGGGATTTATACCGGGAAGGAGCACCTCGGACAACCTGAGGAGAGTACACGCGGTGGCACAAATAGCGGAACGGAACAGCAATGATTGGGCTCTGGCTTCCCTAGATGCCGCTAAGGCCTTCGACTCAGTGGAGTGGCCCTATCTCTCCAGCGTTCTCACATGCTTTGGCTTTGGACCGGCCTTTGTGTCTTGGATACAACTCATATATACTCATCCGAAAGCTACCGTGGCACTGAATGGCCTGACATCGACTTCATTTGAGCTCGGCCGTGGAACAAGGCAGGGATGCCCTCTATCGCCACTACTCTTTGCCATGGCAATGGAACCGTTGGCGATACTTCTAAGATCAGACACAGAGCTACAAGGTATCCAGCACGCGGCAAAAGAGGATCGAATTGCCTTATACGCAGACGACATCATGCTCTTCATTTCAAGGGTGCAGTCTTCCTTCCCTAGGGCAATGAGCCTAATTAACACATTTGGAGACTATTCTGGATTGCGCATAAATTGGTCAAAGTCGTCAGTAATGTTTCTTTATCAAAACGAATCTCAACTGGTGGGCTCCACGATGGAAGGTCTGGCAGTAGTGGATCACTTCAAATATCTGGGACTGCATATTGCCAGGAACGCATCGCGCTCACTTCCACTTAATGTCCATCCGCTTCTGGCTATCCTTAGAGAAAAATTCAAGGTGTGGGCGGCCCTTCCCTTATCAGTCATGGGCCGTATTAATTTGATTAAAATGGTGGTACTACCAAAGAGCCTGTATGTCCTACAACATGTATGTACTCCTATACCAAAATCCTTTTTCAAACAACTGGACTCATTAATCATATCCTTCATATGGGGCCGTTCTAGATCTAAATTGGCCTTACAAAAATTACAACGCCCAAAAGAGATGGCTGGAATTGCTCTTCCAGATATCTACCTATACTACTTAGCTGGCCAACTCAAATATTTGGGCCCCTGGACACAAGCAAACCGACCGGCTGGAACTGAAAGAGTTTTACTGGAATACTCCGCGCATAAAATACTATGGCCTATATTGTTCCATCATGGGAACCTAGGGACACCTCTACTGCCCATTTGTCGACTAGCCCGAGGAGTGTGGAAAGCGGCGGCGGAAATTTCAGGTACCCCCACAATACCGGAAGAGACTCCATTATGGCACAATATGGACTTGAAAGTCTTGCACACCTTCCCGGACGCAGCATACTGGATAGCTGCGGGCGTACAGGTGCTCAACGATATCTATGAAAATGACACCTTTATAGCCTTTGAACAGGCGCAGGAAAGATTTTGCATCCCAAGGCAGCACTTCTTCAAACACCTACAACTGCGCCATCTCCTTTCCACACAGTTCCCGGCACATCGTCAGCCCATCTCCTCATATCCCCTCATCGGGGTGATCAGATCTCAGGGTCCTAAAGGACTGATCTCCACCATATACGCTCACCTCTTGGATAAAAAGGCTTCAGCGGCACCCCTACCAGCTATCTCTAAATGGGTCCAATTGATACCATCGCTAACTGAAGAGAAAATTGATGATTTACTGCAATCTCACTTACATGTGTTGCCGGCGGCTAATAACAAGCTCATTCAGTTATACTACATACATCAAGCCTATCTAACGCCTATTCGACTGTTTAAAATGCATTGTATAGCGGAACCTGCCTGTCCTAAATGCTCACATGCTCCTGCAGATTTTTGGCATATGGTGTGGACGTGTCCTCATATCAAGAAATACTGGGCAGATGTGGTTGAAGTCCTAAATCGGATACTGCCATTCCCGATCAACAGCTCGCCAGAAATATGTTTGTTTGGCATAATGGAGGAAGACCAATGGCCACATTACACCAGAATTTTTATACAGGAGACACTATTTCTAGCTCGCAAAGGTATATCAATGAGGTGGATGGATAGACGACCCCCGAAAGTTACGGTGTGGAAAAACATGGTAAATTCGACAGTGTCGTACGAACGCATCATCTACAAACACAGAAACTTACCTGAAAAATTCCACAAAATTTGGGACATGTGGTGTGAAGCACCAGATACTAATTACTCCTCCAGAGAACTGGGGCAAGCAAGGAGTACGCTGGGGGGGGGGGAGATAATCACAGTTGGAAGGGGTGACAGTGGATGTCCCGGGCCTCTCGCATACAATCAAACACTTGTACTGTTATTATTAATGAACGCTCAGATGGTTACGTTTTACAAATATGGTGTAACTGTTCGCAAGATAATGCTGGCATTGAGTGAAATTATGGCACTTATGTTTTTAGCACCTGCGAGTGCTTTGTTACAAAGTTATAGGACATTGTGGTCCATTCACTATTTTGAATTTGACTTTTGTTAAACTTTGAAAAATTTTCAATAAAACGAGTTTAAAAAAAAATAACAAAATAACAGGGACATGACCGGAGAGGAGAGGATTCTGGGAATGATGTCACATGACATCACTCTTCTCTATTAATAACACAGGACATGACTGGAGAGGGGAGGATTCTGGGAAATATGTCACATGACATCACTCTTCTCTATTAATAACACAGGGACGTGACCGGAGAGGAGAGGATTCTGGGAATGATGTCACATGACATCACTCTTCTCTATTAATAACACAGGACATGACTGGAGAGGGGAGGATTCTGGGAAATATGTCACATGACATCACTCTCCTCTATTAATAAGACAGGGACATGACTGGAGAGGGGAGGATTCTGGGAAATATGTCACATGACATCACTCTTCTCTATTAATAACACAGGGACATGACGAGAGGTGAGGATTCTGGGAAATATGTCACATGACATCACTCTCCTCTATTAATAACACAGGGACATGACTGGAGAGGTGAGGATTCTGGGAAATATGTCACATGACATCACTCTTTATTAATAACACAGGTACATGACCGGAGAGGTGAGGATTCTGGGAAATATGTCACATGACATCACTCTTCTCTATTAATAACACAGGGACATGACCGGAGAGGGGAGAATTCTGGGAAATATGTCACATGACATCACTCTTCTCTATTAATAACACAGGGACATGACCGGAGAGGAGAGGATTCTGGGAATGATGTCACATGACATCACTCTTCTCTATTACTAACACAGGGACATGACCGGAGAGGTGAGGATTCTGGGAATGATGTCACATGACATTACTCTTCTCTATTAATAACACAGGACATGACTGGAGAGGGGAGGATTCTGGGAATGATGTCACATGACATCACTCTCCTCTATTAATAACACCGGACATGACTGGAGAGGGGAGGATTCTGGGAATGATGTCACATGACATCACTCTTCTCTATTAATAACACAGGGCCATGACTGGAGAGGGGAGGATTCTGGGAAATATGTGACATGACATCACTCTTCTCTATTAATAACACAGGGACATGACTGGAGAGGAGAGGATTCTGGGAATAATGTCACATGATATCACTCTTCTCTTTTAATAACACAGGGACATGACCGGAGAGGTGAGGATTCTGGGGATATATATTATGATATTTATCAAGATTTCTCTCTATACACAGGATTACTCAGTAGTGAAGAAGACTTCTGGCGAGTGTGTGAACCCTAGCAGGAGTTTTTGTATGTCAAAAGGAAGAAGCGAGACCCAGACCCCCATCACGGAGCCTCCACCTCACTCACTGATCCATGAGAGGAACAACGAGAAGATCCTGGTGACACTGCCGGGAATGCTGGGACATTATATAATAACACAAGGTATAATGTGTCTGGGTGATGACTGTATCATTGTGTGTCAGGTTCCTATAAGATGTCAGGATGTCGCCGTCTATTTCTCCATGGAGGAGTGGGAGTATATAGAAGACCACAAGGATCTGTACGAGGACGTCATGATGGAGGACCACCGACCCCTCACATCACCGAGTAAGAGGGATCTCTACAATGACATCATGATGAAGGTCCACCAGAACCGCACATCACCGGGAAAGAGGGATGTATACAAGGACGTCATGATGGAGGACCACCGGAACCACACATCACCGGGTAAGAGGGATCTCTACAAGGACGTCATGATGGAGGACCACCGGCCCCTCACACCACCGGGTAAGAGGGATCTGTACAAGGACGTCATGATGGAGGACCATCGGAACCGCACATCACCGGGTAAGCGGGATCTGTATAAGGAGGTCATGATGGAGGACCACCAGCCCCTCACACTACCAGGTAAGAGTAGCATTTGATGATCAGGTGATGAGAGTATCTAGATGACAATCAAAACTTCTCTCTTTTACAACCACATGTGCACAAATATATTCAGTCACTGTGCGTTTCCTACAGATGGATCCAGTAAGAGAAATCCACCAGAGAGATGTCTCAGTCCTCTGTATCCCGAGGATTGTCCAGAAGAAAATTACAATGACCTTCAGGACGATCAGGAAGATGGAACTGAGGTCTGAGGAACTAGATCTTTTCTATGTGACCTGTAGAACTTATGTTTGTTATGTTTATCATAGGAGATAGACAATAGTTAGAAGGGTTGAAGCAAGCTAACACGTAAGGGATATTCCCATCTTAAACCTTTATTACATATCTATAGGATTCACCATAAATATCTGACAGATGCACGTCTCACCTCTGGGACCACCACCTATCTCTAGAATGGACGGCCCTTGACCCCTCTGTTAGGTGGCCGCTGCATCCAGGTGAAGAATGAATGAAGAGTTGGCCGGGTTTACGGAACCAGCCAAGCTCATGGTGCTCGGCTGTTTCCTTTTCACTTATAGACATGAATGGGAACTACGGAAATAGCAAAACACAGCGAGCTTGGCTCTTTCCGATATTTCCACCACCTCTACATTTATTGATTGACCGGATGCTGCTGCCAGCGGCCACCTTACTAGGTGGGCCATACCCACATCTAAGTGTTTTTCCCTAAGGCCTCAACTGTAATTTTTATCGGATCCGTAATTGCGGATAAAATACTGATCCATTCATTTGTATCGGCCACGAACACCTTCTCGTATATTTACGAGGTGTCCGGGCCGTAGAAATGACCCGTAAAAAATAGGACATGTCCTATTTTTGGCATATACGGACCATGCTTCTATACTTTTTAATGTGAGCACGGCCCGCAAATGTGGGTGACAGTCCCTGCAGTATTAACTGACCGTAACTACTTCACAGCCGTGTGCATGAGGCTTAACCCTGGAGGTATTTTTGCCGTTCATGACCAGTTACAGTTTTTGCTCTAAAGGGCCTTTTAGACGAGTCGATTCTCGCATTTACGATATATATCCTTCGTATAGCGACGATCGCATCGTTTTTAATGAGAAATATTATTGTTCGCCATCACTAAATGTGCAAGTTTAAACCGGTATCGTGCGTCTTTCAGTGACAAAGCAGGTGCAAATGCACAAACAGATGTCAGACAAGCGGCCTAAACACCGATCACAATGACGACTAATTCAACGATAATAGATGCAATTGAATAACGATCGCTCGCTATGGAACGACTCGCTAACTAATTGCTTATCGTTCGATCCTTACAATCTCTTGGCTCGTCCAAAAAGGCCCTTAACTTTTTATATGTTTGGCCTTACCTTATTTTAGAAAAAAGTACCGGACTATTTTGGGCTTCAGGACCGAGCTTTATCTTTTAGTCTTTTTGTTGCCTCATTCGAAGAGCGCTAACTTTTTTTTTTTTTTGCATTTACGTAGCTTGATTTTTGCGGGACGAGTGGTAGTTTTTATTAGAATTATTTTGAAGTACATATAATTACTTAAATAACTTTTTCATATTTCTTTAGACGAAAATGAAAGAAAATCCTGCTATTTCTTCATTTTAACTCAAATACCAAGTTCGACGTGGCCGCATGATGACCAGTTTTTGCAGGACAAATTTTCGTTTTTATTGATAGCATATTGGTGTACTTATAATTTATTGAATAACTTTTATATCGTTTTTTGGGGGGAATGTGGTGGAAAAAAAAAGGCAAATTCACCATCATTTTTTTAAAGATTATTATGCCCCATAAACATTAAATGTATTCTACGGGTTGTTATGTTTGCGGCGTTGCCCTGTGTATTTTTATTGTTTACTATTTGTAAACATTTTTTAATAATTCTTTTTAACTTATTAAAATATTTATTTTTAATGTGTTATTTTTATTATACTTTATTGAACTTTTACTTTGCTTGTTTTTTTTGTCCCACTTAAACCTGTGATCGTTTTAACGCTTGTATAATGTTTTGGAATACATGGTATTATTGCCCGTTGGCGTATCCAAAGGCACGGCCTAATAAACAGATACCTATGGCAGACCTGAGGACCTTTGTTATGCCCCATTGCCTATAGAAACCCTGCAAACGCGTTTCGCCAATGGGCAAACCAGGGGAATCCCCTTTCTTGGTAAAGCTTTTTAGATGCCATCGTGGCTATTGGAGTTAACGGCCTGGATTAGAGGTTTCTTTGATCGGGGCCATCACATGAGGAGCCCACTGTCGACCAACGCAGGGCTTCTGCTATTGATCACATAGGCACAGCTGTTTAGCCTGTACAATCTCTATGATGTATATGTACGTCATGGGGGCTTAAGGGGTTAACAACTACTGTAAAAAGTTGAAAAGGAGGCCATTATGTGTTTAAAAGTTTCTTCTAGACCTCGTGTTTGCTGATTTGTACATTATCTCTGTACCCGGTAAACAGGGAGAAGATCTGATTGTCATTAAAGTTGAACATCTGTGTAAGGAAGATAAAATTGGTGCAGATATCAGCCCAGGTGAGTGGTGACCACAAAATATTCATACCCAGACCTTACCCATGTTCAACCACAAATGACCAGCCATATTACTCTGTTTCCGG
The DNA here is from genome assembly GCF_050947455.1 of Rhinoderma darwinii. Classification (NCBI taxonomy): domain Eukaryota; kingdom Metazoa; phylum Chordata; class Amphibia; order Anura; family Rhinodermatidae; genus Rhinoderma; species Rhinoderma darwinii. The sequence continues at coordinate 99,330,245 of NC_134697.1, read as the reverse complement.
GTCTTCATACTGGTCTCATTTTTTGTGTTTTTTTTTATTCTTTATCTTTGACTAAAACTACAATTAAACATTCCGTCTTGACATGAAAATTTTTGTTACAGTTTTTTCCCTGCACTACGATCAGATTATTCGTACAATTCAAAGCACATAAATATGGAGCTGGTCCATCCTTCTGGTCCTGTAACTTTCCACTTGACTTTGAAATCTGGGTGCGGGGATTCTCATCCTTTCAGCCACACGACTATTAGTGAGGTCGAGCATTGATATTGAATTGAAGTCTTGGTTCACAGATGTTATTGCAGTTAATCTTACAGATGTTTAGGGCTTGGCTCTTTTCAAGCCAGTTGAGTTCTGCACCTAACTCAGCAGACTAGTTTTATGGACCTCACTTGTGGGTCATTGTTATAGTGAAACAGAAAACAGCCTTCACCAAACTATTGTTCTGAAGTTGGATAATTGTCTCGAATGTCACTGTAGGCTGAAGTGCCATTTCTGTTCAATGAAAATTTGAACTCAAACCCCAAAAAAATAATTTCCCAGACCATTATTCCTCCACCACCCATGACACTCTATAGGTCAGGCCTGCGAACAGGAGTGTGGACCCACCGTGTCACTATTAGATTTGGCTAAGGCTAAACCAGGGACGAAGTCTAAAATATTTTGCAAGCTTCACCTAAAAAAACGCCCTTCACGGGGTAATGGACTTTATGCAGGATATTCCAAGGTTGCATCCGTGAAGTAGTTTCCAAAAGCAAACACTGATGAGTTGCAGATGGTATTTCCAAAGTAAGTTACTAGAATTGATAAACAGAGGCATGGGCGTATGAATCCGAGGGTCAGAGCTGGCAAAGTTGAAGCAGCACCATAAGACCGATACAGGGCCAGCAGCAATACCAAGTCTGAGTCAGGAAAAAGTCTTGTTTAAATCCAAGATAGCTGCTAAGGTAAGTTCAGTGGCGGTGAGACAGTGAGAGGTTATAGTAGTATTTTGATTTGTCCAATTGATTGTAAAAATTTTACAGAATGTTGTCATATTGTAAAGGATCTGCCAGGCACAGCTTCGGGTTAACTCCCTTAATTAATCAGTCAGCACCTGAATCTGCATCCCTGAGACTGACTCCAGCTTCCACCACTCAGGCTGGCAGGCTTAGGAGTGGGAGAGCCTATCGCAACCTGGCCAGACTCAGCTAGCTCCCGCCCTCTGTCTATTTATACCTGCATTTCCTGTTCCTCCTTGCTTGTTATTCTTTTTCGTGTGGTTTCCTGGCCCAGCTACAGCTCCTTCTATTTTGTTCCTGCTCCATACAGACCCTGGCTTACTGACTACTCTTCTGCTCTTCGTTTGGTACCTCGCACACTCCTGGCTTGACTCGGCTCGTTCACCATTCTGGTTGCTCACGGTGTTGCCGTGGGCAACTGCCCCTTTCCCTTGCTTGTATTCCCTTGTATGTTTGTCTTGTTTGTCGTGCACTTACTGAGTGCAGGGACCGCTGCCCAGTTGTACCCCGTCGCCTAGGGCGGGTCGTTGCAAGTAGGCAGGGACAGAGTGGCGGGTAGATTAGGGCTCACTTGTCCGTTTCCCTACCCCTCGGTCATTACACATATATTTATTTCTTTTTGAAAATGAAAATGAGTAAGATGTTTTTTTTCCCCAGCTGATGGACACACAAGTAATGTCACACAAGATTTACCGACAGAAAATCCCAACTCCCAAAATGTACATCCACGACTTCACAACAATATTGTATCATCTGATCAATGTAATTTGAATGAACCGTCTCCCGGTCAATCCCTGACTGTTTCACAAAGTACAGATCCTAGAGAGAACAAGACATTTCAATTTTCTGAATGTGAGCAGTATTTCATGCAGAAATCAAATCTTTTTCCATGTAGAGACTCGATTCTGTCTTATACTGGATCTTATTTGGAGGATGGGACGTTTTACGCAAAAAATTCACTTCTGAATAAGCCGAAAAAACTCAAACGAATAAATACATTTCTGTGTCCAGAATGTGGGAAACATTTTACAACAAAATCATCTCTTGTGAAACATCTGAGAATTCACACCGGAGAGAAGCCATACTCCTGTTCAGAATGTGGGAAATGTTTTAATGAGCGATCAGATCTTGTGTACCATCAGAGAACTCACACAGGGGAGAAACCATACTCCTGTTCAGAATGTGGGAAATGTTTCTTCCGAAGAGCGCATCTTGTTGAACATTTGAAAACTCACACAGGGGTGAAGCCGTTTTCATGTTCTGAGTGTGGGAAATGTTTTACCCTAAAATCAGTTCTTGTTAAACATCTGAGAACTCACACGGGGGAGAAACCCTTTTCCTGCACGGAATGTGGCAAATGTTTTACCCGCAAATCATATCTGGTTACTCATCAGCAAATTCACACAGGGAAAAAGCCATTTTCATGTTCCGAATGTGGGAGATGTTTTACCCTGAAATCAGTTCTTGTTAAGCATCAGAGAACTCACACAGGGGAGAAGCCATATTCATGCTCAGAATGTGAGAAATCTTTTACCCGGAAATCATATCTCGTTACTCATCAGCAAACTCACACAGGTGAGAAATCTTTTTTATGTTCAGACTGTGGGAAATGTTTTACCAAGAAAACAGATATGGTTAATCATCAAAAAATTCATAAGGGGTTGAAACCATTTTCATGTTTACATTGTGGAAAATCAGATCTTCTCACGCATCAGAGAATTCACACGGGGGAAAAGCCGCTTTCATGTTTGAATTGTGGTAATTGTTTTAACCAGAAATCCTCTTTTGTTAAGCATCCAAAAATTCACGCAGGGGAAAAAACATTTTCATCAGGTTGACACATTTTACATTCTCATATCTAGAGAAGCATGAGAAAAATTCAGGTTTGGAAGGCAGCCTTCATGTTGAGTATGTATTCACAGGAGAATCCATGTTTCTGTTATGTGGGAAAGGTTATACCAAGAAATCAAATCTAGTCCAACATCGGACAATTTACACAGTGGAAAATAGAATTTATCTCAACTATGGTCCTCAATCACCCCCAACATGTCATGTTTCTAGGATTTATTTAGTATTGCGTACATGATACAATTGTCAGTGCATCAAAAATTTCCACGTGTTCTTTCTATTAGCCATTACCATAAATCATACTTTATCCATAAAACCAATCTGGTTGGACATTAGGGAAGGTATTTTTTTAGTAGAGCATATGTGATGTACCTAAAAATTAGGCCGTATCTTTCAGATCATTAGGGCTGCGTTCCTACTGTGTGCCCAGCAATAATTTCAGGGCCGATTGGATTTGATAGAATCTTCTATTTTTGAAAAGTTCCCCAGACCCTACAGAAGAATGGGGTTTGCTTCGACCACGCAAGAAATTGGAACCACCATTGTGTTGTAAAAATGGTAATGTGACATGACAGATTCTATGGAGGTGTTATTTCGCTGTCAAAGTAATTTGTAGTTTCTCTGTATCACCATTATACATTTAAGGCTCTGATAATATCTTCACCGTGACTCCCTTTATAACAGAACCCATGACACTCTGTCTGATCCATCGTACAATATACACACAACGCTCGATGGACCTCACTGTTGGGCTTCCGTCATGGTGTTAGTTGTATGGACATGAAGAATAGAGCTGCATGCACTAATCTGTCAAATCTGGTTGAATTGGCGAAAGAGGCTCGGAACAGATCCTCGTCACAGATGTGAGAACCTTAACCATGCACAGAAGAACAAAATCATATTAAACAGAAAATGCTCATGGGTTCCTCATACTGGCTCTTTCTTTACATTTCTGTTTCCAAGAGAGGGCATCATCCCAATGTTTTGTTTCTTTGAAGAACAACCATTATATGTTTAACCGGTTCAGGACCGGCAGCGTTTAGCCATTTTTAGCATGCGTTAGTTTTAGGGTATTATTATAGAGGCTCTGTCACCAGATTATAAGTGCCCTATCTCCTACATAATGTGATCAGAGCTGTAATGTAGATAACAGTGGTCCTAGTATTAAAGAGGCTGTCACCAGATTATAAGTGCCCTATCTCCTACATAATGTGATCAGTGCTGTAATGTAGATAACAGTGGTCCTAGTATTAGGCCTCGTGCACACTTCCATCACTGTTTTCCCGGCCATTTTTGACGCATCCGTGTGCCCGTTTTGGCGGCCGTGTGATGTCTGTGTGCACTCCGTGTTTCCGAGCGCCGAGCATGCTACTGTCCAGGGTGCTAAACGAGCAGGGTTGTTCAGTGCTAGTCACTATACAGGGTGCTGAAAGAGTTAAGGGGCTGCACTGATCGGCGGTAACTCTTTCAGCACCCTGGACAGTGACTAGCGCTGAAGAACGACCATCCTCGGCGCTCGCAAAATACAATTTTAATGAACTAAAAAATAAAAAAAAAACAGTTCATACTTACCCAGAACTCCCTGCATTTTCCTCCTGTCCGGCTCCTGGGATGTCGTTTCATCCCATGTCACCACTGCAACCAATCACAGGCTGTAGTGGCAGTCACGCAAGTCTGGATGACGTCAGAAGGCCGGCCTCCTGGGATGACGCTGCATCCCATGTGGCCTCCTCTGCAGCCAATCACAGGCTGCAGCGGCCACATGGACTGCCGCAGCTTTTTTGACGGAAAATAAAAAAGTTATGGCTCTCAGAATATGGTGACACAAAAAATAAATTATTTGAAACTAAAGTGATTTTATCGTGCAGACGCTGCAAAGCATAAGAGAAACTATATACATCTGGTATCGCCGTAATCGTACCGACCCGCAGAATAAAGTAAAATTCTCATTCATAGCGCATGGCGAACAGCGTAAAACAAAAACATCAGAATTGCAGGTTTTTGGTCACCTTGCTTGCCAAAAAAAATAAATACAAAGTGATCAAAAAATCACATGTACCCCAAAATGGTACCAATGAAATCTACAGATTAACCCGCAACAAATAAGCCTTCACACAGCTCCGGTGGAGAAAAATAAAGTTCTGGCTCTCAGAATATGGCGATGCAAAATGTGCAGTGTGTCCAAAAGCGGATAAGATCTGGCACCATTTATCAGTGCGACACTGGCCACACATCTGTGGATAATGATTTATTTACCCAATTATTATCCCCTCTTATTATGCCCTGATGTACTCTGCGCAGCTTACATATGCCCCCACATAATAAACTGAAATACAAGCAAAACCCCAAACAGAACTACCACTAAGCAAAATCTGCGCTCCAAAAGACAAATGGCGCTCCCTCACTTCTGAGCCCTGCAGCGTGCCCAAACAGCAGTTTACGTCCACATATATGGCATCGCCATACCCGAGAGAACCCGATTAACAGTTTGAGGTATTTGTCTTCAGTGGCACAAACTGGGCACAAAATATTGTGAACTAAAATGGCACATACCTGTGGAAATTTGCTATTTTCACTTTGCACCATCCACTGAGCATTCATTTCTAAGAGAAAAAAAAAAAAACGGTGTGGTCAAAATGCTCACTACACCCCTTTCTTTATCAAAGATTTTTATTTTGAAAATATAACAGTATATAAAACATTTCACATATTTGCAAAAAATTTGCACGCAGTGCAATATATTAACTTTCACATCATAACAGTATATAAATATATGAACATCATTAGGAGGTAGCCTCCCAACCATCAAGATTGAGTAGTAATAGAAATGTAGTGGTAATAACTGTACCATGTTCACATCAAAACAGTGCAATAGTCAGGGGACCAGTCCCCCAGTGAAATAAGAGTTGGCACGTATAAGTGCACATTTAAATGTAGAGTCACACAAACACAAGACACCAGATGACAAAGGGAAACACATACAGAAAAAGCGCACTCAGTTAGGCTATATAAGCTGTTCAGAACATTCCATCCAACGAGAGAGGTAGATCAGCACCACCCCGGAATCCAGACCATACTGCCTAAATTTGGACAAAGAGCACTGATTTGCCCCCATCAGCGGACAGCAACTCCTCGATCCTCATAATCCTGTTCACCTCAGTTACCCATTCCTTCAGAGAAGGTACAGTACTAGACTTCCAGTGACGAGGTATCACCGTTCTCGCCGCAGTCAGGAAATGCCTAAAGACACCCTTTTTGAGGTGTGGGAGTGATCCAGGAACCATGGAAAGTAGTCCAATGGAAGCCGAGGTCGGAACCTCAGTGTGAAAAAGCTTGTTACCCAGATCAAAAATTTTCCCCCAAAAGGGTCGTAACTTGGGACAGTCCCACCAAATGTGTAACATAGTTCCAGGAGCCTCCCCACACATCCAACAGTCAAAAGACACATCAGGAAATATCCTATGCAACAAGGCAGGACAACGGTACCACCTGGTAAGTATCATATAGTACTTCTCCTGAGCAAAACAAGACGTTGGTAACTTGTGAGCTAGAAAGAAAGAAGTACCCCATTCCTCTTCAGAATGTCAAACCCCCATTTCCTCATCCCATGCAGTAGTGAAGGACAATTGAGAGAAAGAAAACTTAGGCAGAAGGATCCCATGTAAATAGGACAACACATGAGAAGGGGCAGTAGTCAAGGACAAATAATGTTCCAGAGGAGTATTATCCTGCAGCAATACAAGACAGTCACCCATGGAAGAAAGATAGGAACGCAACTGCAAATAGGAACACCAGATTGATCGTCTCTCTGGGCAGGCCTCAGAGACAGCATTCATTGATAAGATGGCACCGTCAGGAGTAAGGGTCTCAGCCAAATATCCACCCTCCCCTCCCTCCCAACAGAGGAATGTATCAACACCCACCGCCGGAGGGAAGGAAGGGTTATCAAACAGAGGAGTCAAAGGACCCGGGCGATGAACAAGGCCCACAGTACCAAAGATCTGTTCCCACACCACAAGAAACTGATGTGTGAGGAAAGGCAAAGAAATAGTTTGTCGCTGAAGGACAGACAACCACGGCAGAGAGGACAATGCAAGAGGAGACATAGCTCTTTCAACGCGCACCCATTGCTTACCCGTTTCCGAACTGAACCAATCCACTACCCTCATAATCATTGCAGCTTGATGGTATCGTTTAAAGTCTGGAAGACCCGCGCCCCCGTCTACTTTTGGCCGACTAAGGACAGCAAAACGGATGCGAGGCTTAGAGGAGCCCCATACAAATTTAGTTACCTGAATTTAGGGGGCATTGCGTTTGAAATTAATGAGTTAATAACCTGTAGGACCCAATATGTTGTATATGCAGTGATCTGCAATTGTGGTAGATTTTATATAGGAAAAACGATACGACCTATGTATATAAGATTTCGTGAACACATACGATCATTAATTACATGCGAGGGATGCCCTAGGTTGATACAACACATGCAAGAGAAACATGAAAATAACGCTCGATGCATGCGATTTGTGGGCATGGTTCACATTAAGCAATTAATGTCGGGAGGAGACAGACACAAAGCTCTATTGCAAAAAGAGGCAGAGATAATTTCTCAGACAGGGGCGTTAGGACCGCTCGGTCTCAATGACCGGAATGACCTAAGCTCCTTTTTAACATGAACCTTGTTGTTTTTAGATAATGCAAGTAATACAATTAAATATTAAAGCAATGTTATTTTAAAACAAATATATATTTTTGATGCATGAATCACAAAATTATACTGTGCATTTTCCTGTCTTTTTATATTTTCTCTTGTTATGTAACAATCCACACTGATTTGTGAATAAAAAGGCAGGTGAAGGAAGTGACGCCAGGGCCTTGAGAAAGCGTGTATGCACGTGAAACGGCCGTAGGCAATTAAACATCCTGACCGAGATCTTTCCAAATAAAGAAATTGTGTTGCCAGTCCGGTGAGTGCCTCGATCATTCCTCTACACTTATATTTAGCTGGTTGTGCTACATTTTCGATGAGCAACTCCGGGGCAACCTGCCTGCAATTATCCATTTAGAAAACAAGCCATCTGACACACTCCTATTCCTATTGTGCCGGTTCAGCAGTGCCAGCCTTTTTCCCTTATTCCCACTTTATTCAAATTTAATTATGGCCCTGTGTAAAATCTGGAAAAAACCAGATGGTACGATAATAGGGACTGTCTGGAAGATGTATAGAAATTTGGGCAAGATATCCATTTTGACCGCGTTGATACGCCCAAACCATGACATACGATTCCCGCCGTACTCTGCCAATTCCTTCAGAGTACGCTGCAGAATGGGCGTGTAATTTAAAGCAAACAGGTCTGACTGTTGCGTGGGGACAAGCACCCCCAAGTATTTTAAGGACGTAGATTGCCACTTCAATGGGAAAACCCGAGCGAGATGGGCAGCCAGAGGAGCATCCAAAGATATATTCAAGGCCTCTGATTTAGAGTAATTGACTTTAAAATTACTTAAATGACCAAAGCGCTCAAACTCCTCCATCAAAGATGGCAAAGAAATCATGGGAGTTGTAATGTACACAAGGAGATCATCTGCATATAGCGCCAATTTATGATGCTGTGAGCCAACACGTACACCATTAACATTAGGGTTGCTCCGCAGTTCCACGGCCAGGTGTTCCATGACCAGAACATACAATAGAGGCAAGAGTGGGCACCCCTGTCTCGTGCCATTAGCAATAGACAAAGAGTCAGATAAAAGTCCGTTAACACGAACTCGAGCTGTAGGCCTATGGTATAACGCCATTATCCAATCCACCATAGTGGTGCCAAGGCCAACCTGCGTCAGGACACTGCGGAGGAACACCCAGTGCACTCTGTCAAAAGCCTTTTCGGCATCTACCGAGAGTAAGCACATCGGTATCTTACGGGATTGGCAGTATGATGCTAAAAGGCGGGTCTTGTTAGTATTATCCCGCGCTTCCCGACCGCATACAAACCCCACCTGATCATCCATGATCAAGCCAGGCAGTAACGGCGACAGACGAGAGGCAAGCAACTTCGCGAAAAGCTTTACATCAACATTGATTAGCGATATGGGCCTGAAGTTTGCGCACGACGTTGGATCCTTGCCTGGTTTTGGTAAGAGGGTGATATGAGCCTCGAGGGATTGAGGCGCAAAGGGACACGAGGACGACACAGAGTTAAAGACTTTCGTCAAAAAAGGAGCCAGTTGATCTTTAAATGTCTTATAGAATTTGTTATTAAACCCATCGGGCCCCGGGCTCTTGCCCAAGGGTGAGTCTCCAATAGCACGCTCCACTTCCGATTCCCAAAAATCTTCCTCCAGCCCCAAAGCCTCCCCATCCTCCAAGGACGGCAATGCAGTATCATGAACATAATGGTCGATTTTATCCCGTAACGCCTCAGCCTGCATATCATGAAATTGGCCTTTAATATTATATAAAGCCGAGTAATATTGTCTGAAGCAATCAGTAATACCAACCGGGTCATAAACCTCACTGCCCGAGGGAGATGTAATTTTAGGGATGTATGACGCTTATGTACGGGGATACAATATCCGTGCCAAAGACCTGCCACATTTATCTGCAAATTCGTAGGAGTGCTTCCGCATCCGATCCCTGAACCGAGCGTGTGACTGATCTATTAGAGAACGTAAGGATTCTCTCGCCGTAAGAAGATCCGCAAAAACCTGTGAGGATGGAACCCGCTTATGACAGGATTCCAGATCCCGTATCTGAGTAAGGAGACGCGCAATAGCTACCCCTTTTTCTCGCTTCAAGCGTGCCCCATTTTGTATCAGGACTCCTCTAATGACACACTTCAGCGCCTCCCACTAGAGTGGCAAGGGGGTAGATTCATGCTCATGAACCTAAAAAAAAAACGGTAAGTGAGTCTTTAAGGGCCGACACACACACACTGTATCACGTCATAAATTATCATTGAGTTTCCACGACTGGAAATTAGGCACCGAATTAGGAAATGTAAGGGTCAGAAACACAGGGGCATGATCTGACCAAACCATAGGGCCCACCTCAGAAGTAGGATGCCAGGTAAGCAAGTGGTGGCTAACCAAAAAAGCGTCTATCCTACTGTACATGTTGTGCAGAGGGGAGAAGTAAGTATACTCTCTTACCTGAGGGTGCAGAATCCTCCACACGTCAATCAATTGCATGGAATGCATCACAGTCTTCAGTGCCCCCAAGTGCGACTTAGGAACAGCAGACCTGCCCGAGGAGGTGTCAAGCCTGGAATCGAAAGTCAAGTTAAAATCTCCTCCTACAATTAAAACGCCCTCGGTGAACTCCTCCAATTTCCTCAAAAATAATCGGCCCACTCGAGCCTGGTCCTGATTGGGGAGGTACAAATTAGCCAGAGTAAAAATCTTATTCCGTATGGACAGTTTGAGAAAAACGTACTGACCACCTGAGTCAACAAGAACATCAATGGTTTTATGGGAGAGTGACTTGTGAATACATATACTAGCGCCCTTGGACTTGGATTCCGGGTTGGCACTGTGGAACCAGACTGGAAAATATCGATTCGTGAACTGTGGCGTATGGCCCACCTGGAAGTGAGTCTCCTGTAGGAACAATATATGTACCCGCTCTTTGTGCATGTTATATAAAATTTGCGAGCGTTTTTCTGGGACATTAAGCCCCCTAGCATTAAAGGTACAAACTTTCAATTGTGCCATCACCACCTCTTACCGAAGGAGCTCGCGAAGAAATGCGCTAAAACAGAGGCGAAAAGAACAAGACAGACAAGGAAGGGAGACACGACAACAAAGATAGACAAACAAACAGGCGAAATAATCACCCACTCCTTGATCTACTCAAGGAGAAACAATCCAATATACACTGGATACAACCAGTGAGTCCCTAAGAGGAGAAGTGTCAGGACAAGGTCTAGCCAGCGCCCCGCAGCCCCCAACCCAGTACAAATATCACACATCTAAGAATCATAACATAAGAGGAAAGAAAATCAAGGTAATTAGCACAATATCCCAAGATAATTAGGCAATGACCGGTAGTATCAGGAACAAAAAGAAACGCTATCAGAAAAGAAAACTCCCCAGAATGAATTCATTGTCAACATAAATGTACATGCAGGCAATTATCAATAACGGAAATAATAGCATAACAGTCATGATGAAGCATCACTGGTAACTCAACAACAATAATTAACCACCGGCAAGTGGCCTATCGGTTCTCCGGCAGCCTCCACATAGAGCGAAAGAGCGTACATAACGACATTTTGACTTTGAACACAGCAGACTATCGCCTCATATGATAAATGCAATAACAATTAAATTGACAGGCCCAGTCCGACCGCAAGCCGCAAAGGAGACATCTGGACGAAATCACATCGGATCAGCATGTCGTCCACCAGGACGCCCCATAGGAGAAGCAGGAGAGCGACCACGCCTGAGTGGTCTTGGACGTTGCGGTGGAAGGGGAACATAAGTCCAATCAGGAAGGGAAACTCTAGGCACACGGAGAGCAGCGCAGAAATCCGGAACATCCCCTGGGTCCTGAACACTCAACAATGTCCCATCCCTGTGAACCTGAAGCTGAAAGGGGTGACCCCAGGAATAGGAGATCTCATGCTCTCTCAAAACATCCAGTAAAGGACGAAGCACTCGGCGTTTGTCCAAGGTCATCCTGGACAAATCAGATAACAGCTGGATCTTGACCCCTTGTAATAAAACTTCCCCTTTATCCCGGGCCTTCCTCATGATCTGCTCCTTCAGAGAGAAAAAATGGACACGGCATAGCACATCTCTAGGCCTATCAGGATCCGGGTTACGAGGGCCAAGAGTCCTGTGAGCCCTATCCAGCTTTAGCGGGTCATCAGCAGGGCGCTCCAGCAAGGAGTTAAACAGGGACTGTAAGACGGGTATGAGTTGCCCCGGAGAGATATCCTCAGGTATGCCCCGAAGCCGAATATTGTTACGGCGATTCAGATTCTCATGATCTTCAGCCAGGTTAAATAGCGCATGAATCTGCTGGGAGTGATGATCCAGCCGGTCAGCATGAGAGACTTGCTGCTGTGTAACAGTGGAAATGTCGCCTTCCATGCGCTGCACTTGATCGGATAATTGAGAGAGATTATTAGTAAGAGATTGTATCTCTGATTTGTAGGTCATCTCCAGACGGTTTACATAACGCTCCATGTCCTGTTTGGTGGGCAATGTGGATAGCTGTTGTCTCAGGCCCTGTAAATCATCCCCCATGCCAGCAGAACCAACGATATGGAGGAGGGATGAAGATCCTGGTCCCTAGGAAAAGCAGCAGGCAGCAATGCAGACCCCAGCACGCCAGAGGATGAAGAAGGAGAGACCCAGGCGCCATGACAGGCACCACGTGGCGAGCAGGAAGCACCATGACAGTCCCAGAGGAACACATCTCCACCCCCGCCAGCAGGGAAGGAAACTGCCCCAGGGAGCCAGAGACCAAAGAGGGGGTACCATCAGTACCTGATGCTGCAGCGACAGCTGCCGAAGGTGTCCCCTCGTTTCCCCTCCAGCGGCGCCATCTTGGGAGACGGCCCAGCAGCAGCGTCGGTGAGGAATCTCTGGATGGAGCCGGCTGAAGATATCTGCCTCGTACAGTATGGAGTCCCCGTGGTGGCCTTGGATTTTCTGACCATTAGGTAAGTCCAAGTGTGCTTTTTGCTGTGCTTATGAGCGGGTTAGGGAAGTGCAGGAATGGAGCTCTCAGGCAGCACGTCTGGTCAGCGCCATGTCCAAGCCACACCCCCCCTCACTACACCCCTTAATAAAATGCCTTCAGGGGTTCAGTTTCCAAAATATGGGTCACCACTTGGGGGTTTGTTTTACTATTTGACCCCAGAGCCCTGCCATTGTGGGCTAATGCTGCGAAAATCACCAAAATAGGCCTCATATGCGCCTTTCACTCCTAAGCAGGGGCGTAGCTAAAGGCTCATGGGCCCCGATGCAAAAGTTCTTATTGCCCCCCCCCCCCCCGCAAACTCCTTATGGCCGACGGTCCCAACAATGCAGCACTAGCAGCCGGGGGCGTCACTAAGGCTGGGTTCACACACACTATTTACGGACTTAATTCGGGCGTTTTAGCATTGAATTACGTCCGAAAATGCGGCTCAAAAGCGTCTGCAAACATCTGCCCATTCATTTGAATGGGTCTTACGATGTTCTGTGCCGACGGTCATTTTTTTTACGCGCCGCTGTCAAAAGACGGCGCGTAAAAAAGACACCCGCGTCAAAGAAGTGCCTGTCACTTCTTCAGACGTAAATGGAGCAATTTTCCATGGAAAAACAGCTCCAATTACGTCCGTAATGGACGCAGCGAAAGACGCCTGCACATGCCATTACGGCTGAAATTACGGAGCTGTTTTCTCCTGAAAACAGCACCGTAATTTCAGCCATAATGGACGCTGCCGTGTGAACATACCCTTAGGGCTTAAAATGTCAGGGAAATAGCCCCAATACATATGTGTCCGCCCAAAAAAAAATGTGTGTATAGGAGACAGCATATCTATAGCACTACGACCCTATAAACTATGGATAGGATTAGATACATTGGCTCAGCAGACAGTATCACACATGATAGGATTAGATACAGTGGCTGAGCAGACAGTATCACACATGATAGGATTAGATACAGTGGCTCAGCAGACAGTATCACACATGATAGGATAAGATACAATGACTCAGCAGACAGTATCACACATGATAGGATTAGATACAGTGGCTGAGCAGACAGTATCACACATGATAGGATTAGATACAGTGGCTGAGCAGACAGTATCACACATGATAGGATTAGATACAATGACTCAGCAGACAGTATCACACATGATAGGATTAGAAATAAGGCCCAGCAGACAGTATCACACATGATAGGATTAGATACACAGCTCAGCAGACAGTATCACACATGATAGGATTAGATACAGTGGCTCAGAAGACAGTATCACACATGATAGGATTAGATACAGTGGCTCAGCAGACAGTATCACACATGATAGGATTAGAGACAGTGGCTCAGCGGACAGTATCACACATGATTGGATTAGATATAGGGCCCAGCAGACAGTATCACACATGATAGGATTAGATACAGTGGCTCAGCAGACAGTATCACACATGATAGGATTAGATATAGAGCCCAGCAGACAGTATCACACATGATAGGATTAAATACACAGCTCAGCAGACAGTATCACACATGATAGGATTAGATACAGTGGCTCAGCAGACAGTATCACACATGATTGGATTAGATATAGGGCCCAGCAGACAGTATCACACATGATAGGATTAGACACAGTGGCTCAGCAGACAGTGCCACACATGATAGGATTAGATATAGAGCCCAGCAGACAGTATTACACATGATACGATTAGATACAGGGCCCAGCAGACAGTATCACACATGATTGGATTAGATACAGGGCTCAGCAGACAGTATCACACATGATTGGATTAGATACAGGGCTCAGCTCGCTAACATTGCGGCTCCAGCGCTGGACCCAGGAAAGGTAAGAATAATAATTTTGCTTCTTTATGTGTTACTGATTATTTTTGTGTGTTTGTGCTTTTTTACAGGTTCGGTTGTTGGACTTCGGATACGAGGACAATTTCAATGACAGCGTTTTTTTATTCTCAATAAAATGGTTAATGAGGGTTGTGTTTTTTTATTTCAATAAAATATTTTTTCTATGTGCTTGTATCTTTTTAAACTTTATTATCGCCGCCTTAGTAATGACCGCTGGCTGATTGACAACCTCCATTACTAAGGCGGGGCTTAATGTTAGCAGGTGCAGAGGCCAACACTAACCCCCATTATTACCCCGGTACCCACTGCCACCAGGGATGCTGGGAAGAGCCGGGTACGAACCAGTACCCGACCATCTGTAGTGACGGGCAGGCACCGGGGCGGCCGCAGGCTGGTAGTATTAGGCTGGGGAAGGCAAAAACAGTGGCCCCTACCACCCTGGTAATGCTGCCTGCTGCTGTGTTGTATCTGGCTGGTTATGAAAATTGGGGGGGACCCCACATCGTTCTTTCCAATTATTATAATTATTTTTTTTTTAAATGACGTGGGGTCCCCCCCATTTTTCATAACCAGCCAGATACAATAAAGTAACAATCAACCAAAATCTACATGCCAAGTGGCACTCCTGCCATTCTGAGCCCTGCGGTGTATCCAAGCAGCAGTTTATGACCACATATGGGGTATTGCCGTACTCGGGAGAAATTGCTTTACAATTGTTGGGGCGTTTTTTCTCCTTTATTCCTTGTGAAAATGAAAAAAATTCAACATTTTAGTGGAAAGAATGTAGATTTTCATTTTCACTGCATAATCCCAATAATTCAGCAAAAAAACTGTGGGGGTCAAAATGCTCACTATACCGCTAGATAAATTCCACGAGGGGTATAGTTTCCCAAATGGGGTCACTTTTGCCGGGTTTGCACTATTTTGGCCCCTCAGTGGCTTTGCAAACGTGACATGGGGCCACAAACCATTCCAGCAAAACTTGAGCTCCAAAAGTCAAATGGCGCTCCGTCCTTTCTAACTTCCGCCATGTGTCAAAACAGCAGTTTATTACCACATATGGGGTATTGCTGTGCTCAGAAGAGTTTTCTTTACAAATATTGGGGTGTTTTTTCTCCTTTATCTATTGTAAAAATGAAAAAATCTGAGCTAAAACGACATTTTATTAGAAAAAATTTCGATTTTCAATTTCACGGCATAATTCCCATAAATTCAGCAAAAACCGTGTAGGGTCAAAATGCTAACTATACCCCTAGAAAAATTCCTTGTGGGGTGTAGTTTCCAAAATGGGGTCACTTTTGGGGAGTTTCCACTGTTATGGTCCCTCCAGGGCTTTGCAAACACGACATGGCACCGAAAACCATTCCACCAAAATCTGCGCTCCAAAATCCAAATGGCCCTCGTTCCCTTCTGAGCCCTGCCGTGGGTCCAAACAGCAGTTTATTACCACATATGGGATATTGCCATAATCGGGAGACATTGCATTACAAATGTTGGGGTGCTTTTTCCCCTTTATTCCTTGTAAAAACTAAAACATTGTATGTTTTTTAAGGAAAAAAGTAGATTTTCATTTTCACAGACCAGTTCCAATGAGGGTATGTTCACACGAGGGCGTCCGTAACGGCTGAAATTACGGGGATGTTTCAGCCTGAAAACATCCCCGTAATTTCAGCCGTAACGGCATGTGCAGGAGCTTGTACGCCGCGTCCAATACGGACGTAATTGGCGCTGCTATTCATTGGAGTCAATGAATAACGGCTCCAATTACTGCCAAAGAAGTGACAGGTCACTTCTTTGACGCAGGCGTCTATTTACGCGCCGTCATTTGACAGCGGCGCGTAAATTACGCCTCGTGTGAACAGACAAACGTCTGCCCATTGCTTTCAATGGGCAGATGTTTGTCAACGCTATTGAGGCTCTATTTTCTGACGTAATTCGGGGCAAAAACGCCCGAATTACGTCCGTAATTAGTGCGTGTGAACATACCCTAAATATAGCAAAAAACCTGTGGGCTAAAAATGCTAACTATACCTCTTGAAAAATTCCTTGAGGGGTGTAGTTTCCAAAATGGGGTCACTTTTGGGGGGTTTCCACTGTTTTGGCACCACAAGACGTCTTCAAACCTGACATGGTGCCTAAAATATATTCTAATAAAATAGAGGCCACCAGGTGCTCCTTTGCTTCTGAGGCCGGTGCTTCAGTCCTTTACCACACTAGGGCCACATGTGGGATATTCCTAAAAACTGCAGAATCTGGGCAATAAATATTGAGTTGTGTTTCTCTCGTAAAACCTTCTGTGTTACAGAAAAAATTGTATTACAAATGAATTTCGTAAAAAAAAAATTACATTTGTACATTTCACCTCTACTTCGCTTTATTTCCTGTGAAATTCCTAAAGGGTTAAAATAATTTCTGAATGCTGTTTTGAATACTTTGAGGTGTTCACTTTTTAAAATGGGGTGATTTATGGGGACTTTCTAATATATAAGGCCCTCAAAGCCACTTCGGAACTGAACTGGTCCCTGAAAAAATAGCCTTTTGAAATTTTCTTGAAAATGCGAGAAATTGCAGCTAAAGTTCTGAGCCTTGTAACGTCCTAGAAAAATAAAAGGACGTTGAAAAAACGATGCAAACATAAAGTAGACATATGGGAAATGTAAACTAGTAAATATTTTGTGTGGTATTATGATCTGTTTTACAAGCAATTAAATTACAATTTAGAAAAATGCAAATTTTTGCACATTTTCTCTAAATTTTGGTGTTTTTTACAAATAAATATTGAATTTAACGACCAAATTTTTTCAGTATCATAAAGTACAACATGTCACGAGAAAACAATCTCAGAATCACTTGGATAGGCAAAAGCATTCTGGAGTTATTACCACATAAAGCAACACATGTCAGATTTGCAAAAATTGGCTGTGTCCACAAGGCCAAAACAGGCTTAGACACTAAGGGGTTAAAGAGGCTGGCACCACATTATAAGTGCCCTATCTCCGACATAATGTGATCAGCGCTGTAATGTAGATAACAGTGGTCCTAGTATTAAAGAGGCTGTCACCACATTATAAGTGCCCTATCTCCTACATAATGTGATCAGCGCTGTAATGTAGATAACAGTGGTCCTAGTATTAAAGAGGCTGTCACCACATTATAAGTGCCCTGTCTCCTACATAATGTGATCAGCGCTGTAATGTAGTGATCTGGTGACAGCCTCTTTATTACTAAGACCACTGTCAATTTTTGGTTTTTCATTTTAGTTTTTTTCCTCCCTGCTTTCTAAAATTCATAACTTTTATTTTTCCATCGATATAGCCGTATAAGGCCTTTGGCTTTGTGGGACAAGTTATATTTTTTAATAGTACCATATAATTTACTGGGAAACTGAAAAAAATTCTTTGTGGGGTGAAATGGGCAAAAAAAAACCTGTTATTTCTCCATTGGTTTTTTGGTTTTGTTTTAACGGCATTTATCGTGCAGTAACAACAACGGGTTAACTCTATTCTACGGGTGGATATTATTACGACAATACCAAATTTATATTGTTTTTTGATGTTTTGCTACTATTACAAAATAACTATTTCTGAGAGCCATTTATTTTTCCGTGGATTGAGCTGTTTGAGGGTTTTTTGTGGGATGAGCTGTAGTTTTCATTGGTACCACTTTGGGGTACATGCAACTTTTTGATCACTTTTATTCTGGGGAGCTAAGATGACCAAATAACAGCAATTCCAGGGTTTTAATTATTTTTTTACAGCGTCAACATGTGTTAAATGTGATTTTAGAATAGTTTGGCCTTTTACGGACACTGCGATACCAGTTGTTTTCATTTTAACTTTTTTTTACACTACAGTAGAGGAAAAATGGGAAAAGGGAGATTTTTTAACTAATATATTTTTTTGTACAGAAAAAACGTTAACTGTTTTGTTACTTGTTTTTATCAGACCCCCGAGGGGATTTGAATCATCGATCGCTTGCTCAATATATTACAATACTAATGTATTGCAGTACATTGTGTTTTTTTACTGCCTCTGGCAGGGCTTAATAGAGTACAAAGGTGGCATGACAACCATCGGCACCCAGTGATCACTGCTTAGGTGCCGTGGACGCTATTAACCACAACATCTAAGTGGTGGGACGGGTGGGATCAGTATAATCTCTAATCCCGCCTGCTGTAGTGAGGTGTTGACTGTAACACACAGAAAAGACCTGCTAAGTATGGAGGCCGCTCCATAGTCCCTCTTGGTGGTTGTCATGTACATCTACCAGAAATATCGCCAAGGGATAACGTGTTTAGAAAAATATGGCACCTACTGTAATTCTAAACATGTTTTGTATTGAAACTCATAAAAAATATAAATTCTGTGATGAGATATTACACATATTACATATACGACATAAGAAGGAGTTCACTCACTAGAACAAGTGGTGGGCTGTAAAAACAGGAATCATACAGGTGGTCTAACATGATAGGAAATCAGGGGGCGACATACATGTTATGGTGTGATGCATAAGTTGTCATTGATGAGACAATATTCCTGTCACGTTTGGTTCCTGGACCCACAGGACCGTACCGCCTCGGCGGTAAGGCAGCTGGCCAACATGGCGCAGGAAACAGTCTATAATTCGTATAGTGTACCTGTGGCAGCTCAAACAGTAGCAAGGCAGGGTCGGCTGGGACTAGGCAACAGGCAGGCGTCAGCCGTGGTGTAGCAGGACAGGCGTGGTATGCAGCACAGCACGACTACAGCTCAGCACGGCACTTGACCAGGATAGCACAGGATACAGGTACAGGAAACACTGGGAACTGGAAAACACTAGGAGACCATTTGCATAGACAAACTAGGATACGACAAACAACGCTCAGGGATGGGAGGAAGGGGCTGGGACCTGCTTATAACCCAGGGTGCTCTGGGAGCAATCGGCTCAATCTCCCACCTGCGTGCACTTTGGCTTCTTAAGTCTGGACTGAGCTCGCGAGCGCACCCTGGTGGTCACTGTGGAACAGGACGGCCGTATGTGCAGACATCTCTGGAGAGAAGGGCATCGACCACGGACGTTACAATTCCCAGTATGACCATGTTGCATTTAGGAAACCAAGTCCGGAAAACCACTCGAGGGACTGAAAGAAAAGGGTGTCCTGCTTGTACAGGCGGAAGAGATTTCTATTTCCATGTGGAACATAGGAACCTGTGGACTGGAGTGGACCCATTGACTTCTATGGGAGAGTGTCCTAGGAATGCTCTGTGACCTGTGTAAAGGTCCCTTTATGGAGAGGAATAAGAGATGAGATGTGGCCATCACCTGTCAATGGTGAATCCTGTGTTTATAAGAAGGGTAATAACAGTACTTGAATTATGTGCATGTAATTCTATGTGTTTCTGTGTGAACAGGTGGCACTGGACAGGGTCATTCCTGTTGCGGGAGGCCCCAGGTTCTATAATGCAGAGGCCTCCTAGATGCGCAAGCGTAGGCATGTAGTCACGCATCTATGAGAGCTGGTATAAAAAGGTTAGAATGTTCTGGTGATCAGGAAGAGACACCCCCCCCCCCTTGTAATTAAAAGTGTGAGTTATTCCTGAGATACGGGTGGAATTACTGCAACAGTCGGCCACCCAGATTTACAGAATTTAAAGCGTGCAGGGCCGAGTTGCCAGGTGGGGCAAAAGTCGCTAAGAAGGCTGCTAAAAGTCGTGTTACCAAAAGGGGGGCGAAAGCCACTGAACAGGCCTAGTGTGTATGCAGGAGTTGGAAACAAGCAAAGTCATCACTGCCAATCAGTGTTAAAAGATTCCATTGACAAAGACTGTTAAATGCATGTGTAACGTTGAAGAATTTGGCCTGTCTAAGAGCAGTCAATTTCTAGTAAAGATTCAATTCCATCACCCGTGTCTGTGACATGTTTACACGGGTAAAATGGGCAAGGAATGCAGACTCCTAAGGGTATGTTCACACGGCCTATTTACGGACGTAAATCGGGCGTTTTTGCCCCGAATTACGCCCGAAAAGAGCGCCTCAATAGCGCTGACAAACATCTGCCCATTGAAAGCAATGGGCAGACGTTTGTCTGTTCACACGAGGCGTATATTTACGCGCCGCTGTCAAATGACGGCGCGCAAATAGACGCCCGCGTCAAAGAAGTGACCTGTCACTTCTTTGGCCGTAATTGGAGCCGCTATTCATTGACTCCAATGAATAGCAGCGCTAATTACGGCCGTAATTGACGCAGCGTTCAAGCACCTGCACATGCCGGTACGGCTGAAATTACGGGGATGTTTTCAGGCTGAAACATCCCCGTAATTTCAGCCGTTACGGACCCCCGCCGTGTGAACATACCCTAAGTCTATCTACCTGTGATAATGAGATGATTGGAGAGAAGTGATCTCTACAGAACAGGAAGGATCAGTCTATTCTGAGTGGTGGATCCTGTATTGTTTATATATGTGTTGCCTGTCATTGTAATCCTGCCTGTGATAATAATGACTGCTGAGAAGTGATCTCTACAGAATAGGAAGGGTCAGTCTATTCTGAGTGGTGGATCCTGTATATGTTACCTGTCAGTGTAATCCTGCCGTGATGATACTGAGATGACTGCTGAGAAGTGATCTCTACAGAACAGGAAGGGTCAGTCTATTCTGAGTGGTGGATCCTGTATTGTCTATATATGTGAGTTACTTGTCATTGTAATCCTGCCTGTGATAATAATGACTGCTGAGAAGTGATCTCTACAGAACAGGAAGGGTCAGTCTATTATGAATGGTGGATCCAGTGTTATCTATATATAGGTGTTAGGCTGGATTCACACGAGCATAATAACGTCCGTAATGGACGGACGTATTTCGGCCGGAAGTCCCGGACCGAAATCAGTGCAGGGAGCCGGGCTCCTAGCATCATAGTTATGTACGATGCTAGGAGTCCCTGCCTCTCTGCAGGACTACTGTCCCGTACTGTAATCATGTTTTCAGTACGGGACAGTAGTTCCACGGAGAGGCAGGGACTCCTAGCGTCGTACATAACTATGATGCTAGGAGCCCGGCTCCCTGCACTGATTTCGGTGCAGGACTTCCGGCCGAAATACGTCCGTCCATTACGGACGTTAATGTGCTCGTGTGAACCCAGCCTTACCTGTCAGTATAATCCTGCCTGTGATGATAATAAGATGACTTCTGAGAAGTGATCTCTATAGAAAAGGAAGGGTCAGTCTAAGGCTTTGTTCACATCTGCGCTAGGGCTCCGTTCCGTCAGAGCTTTCCGTCGGAACAGAGTCCTGACAGACACAAAGTCGACTACGCTATTGATTCCATCAAAATGACGGAACCCTTGCACAACTGAGACAAACGGAAACCATTGGCACCAGATCCGTCACCATTGAAATCAATGGTGATGGAAACGAAAACCTATGGTTTTCGTTTGGGTCTGTCAGGGCTCCGTTCCGATGGAAAGCTCAGATGGAACGGAGCCCTAACACAGATGTGAACGAAGTCCAATATGAATGGTGGATCCTTTGTTATCTATATATAGTTGTTACCTGTCAATGTAATCCTGCCTGTGATGATAATGACTGCTGAGAAG
This sequence comes from Rhinoderma darwinii, assembly GCF_050947455.1. Taxonomy (NCBI): domain Eukaryota; kingdom Metazoa; phylum Chordata; class Amphibia; order Anura; family Rhinodermatidae; genus Rhinoderma; species Rhinoderma darwinii. The sequence goes on along the minus strand of NC_134697.1, from coordinate 99,308,273 downwards.
TGATCTCTACAGAACAGGAAGGATCAGTCTACTCTGAATAGTGGATCCTGTGTTATCTATATATAGGTGTTAGGGGTCAGTGTAATCCTGCCTGTGATGATAATGACTGCTTAGAAGTGATCTCTACACAACAGGAAGGGTCAGTCTATTATGAATGGTGGATCCTGTGTTATCTATATATAGATGTTACCTATCAGAGTAATCCTGCCTGTGATAATAATGAGATGACTGCTGAGAAGTGATCTCTACAGAACAGGAAGGATCAGTCTATTATGAATGGTGAATCCTGTGTTATCTATATATAGGTGTTACCTGTCAGTGTAATCCTGCCTGTGTGTAAAGGATCTGCCAGGCACAGCTTCGGGGTTAACGCCCATAGATAATCAGTCTGCACCTGCTTCTATGTCTGTGAGACTGACTCCATCTTCCACCACTCAAGATGGCAGGCTTAGGAGTGGGAGAACCTATCACAGCCTGGCCAGACGGAGCTAGCTTCCGCCCTCTGTATATTTATCAAAAAGAAAAAAAGAAAAAATATTTTCAAAAACATACCAGGCACTCTTTGGGATAAGAATAATTTTGTATAAATTTTTATTAAATTCCATATAAAAATATATTTTAAAGATTTTTCATATATAAATATATCTCTTTCCTCTTTTATCCATAATACAAAGATTTTTTATAGGAAAAGAAAAGGGTTTGAGAAAACACATTTGTTTCAAACTAGATGTACATAATTTAAAAAAATGTCTCCTGGCCAGGATTCCAACACAGACTTTTATAACATTACTTCCATTAATTTATCCCCCTCTAAACACAATGACATGTCATGATGAGATATCTAGGTAATAGGTGTTCTATACATAAGCCATAATCAGACCCATATAAGAGATTAGCTATAAGAACCGGTTCTGGAGATTTTTTATCCAGACACCATTGGTCTCCGTTCACACTTGCGCTTTTTTCTTTTTACTCCTTTTCTAATTTTGGTCCGAAACCAACAGAGACAGTTCCTCTTATATGATAGCAATGCAATTGTATATAAGGAGTTAAATATTCATCTTTAAATCTTCCTATACTCGGGGGCAGCCGAGATTTCACCCAAAGTTGAGCAAATTTAAGCAATCAGGATACCAACTCAGACTTTTATAACATTACTTCCATTAATGTATCCCCCTCTAAACACAATGACATGTCATGATGAGATATCTAGGGAATATGTGTTCTATACACAAGCCATAATCAGACCCATACAAGAAATTAGCTATAAGAACCGGTTCTAAAGATTTTTTATCCAGACACCATTGGTCTCCGTTCACACTTGCGCTTTTTTCTTTTTTCTTTTTCCTCCTTCTTTTCTAATTTTGATCCGAAACCAACAGCGACAGTTCCTCTTGTATGATAACAATGCAATTATATATAGGGAGTTAAATATTCATCTTTAAATCTTCCTATACTCGGGGGCAGCCGAGATTTCACCCAAAGGTGAGCAAATTTAAGCAATGGAGCACGCTCCTACATTTAAGAGTCGGAATCCTGCTATGCTGGTATCCTCGTTAAATTTTTATTCAGACACCATTGGTCTCAGTTCACACTTGCATTTTTTGCTTTTTCCTCCTTCTTTTAGAATTTTGGTCCGAAACCAACAGGAGCAATTCCTCTTATATAATAGCCATACAAATATAGATAAAGAGTTGAGACTTCCGGTTCCGGCGCTGGGGATGCAGGACGCGAGTGACTGAGCTCCCGCTCCCGTCCAGCCTGTAAGCTCGCAATAGTCGCTACGGCGACGATAATCAGCGGGGAAGTCACCAGCCTTGCACACGGCAACATCATCGGTGGTGCCTGTATGGACAGGTACCTCCTCAGAAGCGCGCAGAAGCCAGCCATGGAGGAATCAGCCGCGGCCGTGGTAAAGGGAGGTAAGATGGCGGCGCTTCCCGCCACTGCGACCCTGCTATACACACAGGAAGATGAGCTGCAGCACCATCAGTCCCAGCTTTCAAGCCCGGCAGAGCATGTACTGTCCGCTCTTCCAGTAGCCATTGATTATGTAACCCTGGCCCGTGAAGTAGCCAAACAGATAGCGCCAGACCTGCAAAAGGCGCTGGAAAAAACGGTGCAAGATTCTCTAAACCGCGTGCATGCGGAGCTGGCACAAGTCACTATCAGAGCTGATGAGTTAGAACAGCGTATCACGCTGCTGGAGGATGAAAATGAACGCCTGCAATCCAAACTCAAAGGGGTGCTGTCTGTTACTGCGCAGTTGGGGGACAAGGTGGAGGATCTGGAAAACCGCTCCAGGAGGAGCAACCTGCGACTGGTGGGGCTGAAAGAAACAGTGATATTTGCTGATTTGCAACGAGTGTGTGAGAGGACATTGCCGGAAGCCTTAGGTCTCCCCCGTCCATGCCGGGTGGAGAGGGCGCATAGAGTGGGGCCGGACCCCAGAAACCTCCCAGAAACAGCTGACCACAATTCACATCGTCCCAGACAAGTGATCTTCAAACTGTTGGATTACAATGACAAGGTGGCACTCATGAAAGCTTTCCGCAGCAGATCGCGTCCTTTGGAAATAATGGGCATGAAAGTGCTACTATTTGAGGATTTCTCGGCGGAGGTTGCAAAACGAAGGCGGGCTTTCAGCAAGATCTGCACCGCGCTGTTCCAAGCGAGAATACGCTTTAGCCTGCAGTACCCAGCCATCCTGCGGGTGTTTCAAGAGAACGGGCGGAACAAGGTTTTCACCACTCCACAGGAAGCGGAGGACGCACTTGCGGAGCTTTGTGGGAACAGATCACAGCAAGAGGAGCGTCACAGTCCAGTACATAGTCCGCAGCGCAAGTCAAGAGAAGACAAAAGGAACCGGCTAAATATGGAGCGTACCTGGGCAGAAGCCTTAATGCCCACACCTGGAAGATCCCGGGGGGGTCGAGCCGGAAATAGAGGGGACTCTCCGAAGCCACAGAGGCGAACATGGGACCGCACCCGATCCACGTCTCCTGATTGACGGACGAAGTCCTTTTTGGCGCATTTTATTTAAGCTGTTGTGATGATGATTTTGTGGACGCTGTAGACCAATTGCAGATTCCGACCAGATACAGATAAGTTTACAGATAATCTGAAAGTTATTGAGGGGGATATTTTGCAGTCTTATACAGCACTATGTACCGGTCAATAGTTGACCTATTGTTACAATGCTACAATGTTATCAAGGTTGAAGTATATGCATTCTGATATTTCCTTGCTTTTTCACTGCAAGATATTTGTGAGGGAGTTAGATCAAGATCTGAGATTGTCCCTGGTGGGCGGGATTGAACGGGAGTTATACAATGCCTCCCCCACGCAAGGGATTAGTGTTATCTGTTACAATGGCAGACTGAGGGAAATTGTGGTAGGAAATAGGGGGCACGGAGGTAGGGAAACCTTGAAGCGAAGCAAGGTTCATAGGGAAATGTGAGGATGCAATCCTAACGGACTCTAGGCTGTTAAAGTAATGATAAGGGAATGTACATAAGGGTGTGCAGGCGACAAAGAGGTACTGAGGGGGCAAAGGCAGGTGTTACTTCCTCATGGAAGGAGCCATATAGGCAGGCTGGGGGGGAGGGGGAGGGAGGGGCGCGTTCTGGCATAACAGAAAAAAGTGAAGTCACATACACCAGTGGGTATTAAGGGACTGCTAACCCTTGCCGCAGGTGATTTTATGATTTTGTTAGGTAAGGGATGGTTGGCCTTGTTGGTTCTGGCTTACAAGCCAGGGTTTGGTTATGATGTTAATGTTAATGTTTGTACATGGCTCTTGGGAAAAGACGGATCTGACTCCCTGGACTCCACACGACTTTTAGGCACTTTAGCTCATCTTAAACACGGTCCAATAACATGAAAATAGTTTCTTGGAACGTTAAAGGGCTGAGATCCCCACAGAAACGGACCAAACTTTTAAGGCACATGAAAAGATTGCACCCAGATGTGGCCCTATTGCAGGAAACTCACCTAACCGAGCCGGAGTTTAAGTATTTGCAAAAGTTCTGGGTGAGTCAGGTTTTTGGCTCGTCGGCAAGGGAGGGTAAGGCGGGAGTTATAATTCTGGTACATAAAAACTTTGCGTTTACGCTGGTGTCCCAGGAGTGGGATGACGAGGGCCGTTGGATCCATCTAGTGATGGAGCATGCAGGGGAAACCATCAGTATTCATAATGTGTATGGCCCAAATACGGTTAACACTGGTTTTTTTGGTCACTTGGAAACCCAACTCCAGCAGGATCGCACTAGGTTTTTGATTTTAGGGGGAGACCTTAACACTGTAAGGTCTTCAAAGGAGGATAGGAGCGCAGGGACTAGTTCGCAGAGAAATAGAGATAAGATCTTGCCCGACTTTTTAAGACACACGGCCCTAATAGATGCGTGGAGGAGTTTACACCCAGATGCGCGGGAATATACACATTTCTCTCATGTTCATCAGTCATGGTCGCGTATTGATTATTTGTTAGTTAGTGACGCAATGGCACGACGTTTACGTGAAGCGGCAATTGAAGATTTAGTTATTTCGGACCATGCTCCGGTTACCATTACATTGGCTGACACAGTAGCTAGAGGAACGGATTTTATCTGGAGGTTTCCCGCTTTTCTGGCAAAGGATGAGGGCTTTACACAGAAGCTTAAGGGGTGGTGGATGGAATTCGATGGGGATAATGTAGCGCATCGCTCGGAACCGTCATTGTATTGGCGTACAGCCAAGGCGGTAATAAGAGGGAAAATCATGCAGTATATGTCTAATCTTAAACGTAAGACGACCGAAGGATACAAGGCAGCGAGCGACAGATTACGGCGTGCGTACACAGCATTCGTACATTCACCATCAATGCTATTGGGGGAGGAATGGAAGGAAGCCAAGCGACAGTTTGATCAATGGTTAGACAAAAGAGAGAGTATTTACCGGTCCCAATTTGATGCTGATTTAATGCGTTTCGGCAATAAGGCGGGCAAATTATTAGCGCGGTTAGCAGAGGGGAGGTATGCGCCGGCACATATTTTAACACTTAAAGAGTCAAACGGAACTCCTACCTCGGACCCAAAAAAAATCAATACCATATTAAGTAAATATTACCAAGCCCTTTACTCAGAAACACCCATAGATCTCCAAAAAGGGAGGGAATTTTTGGAGAAGGTGAAGTTGCCAGGGCTCACCCAGGAGCAGAATGGTCATTTGAGCGCGGAGATTACACTAGAGGAAGTTTGGAGCGCCATTAAAACATTATCTAACGGAAAGGCCCCGGGTCCGGATGGATTCACAGGGGAGTTTTTCAAATCTCTGAGAGAAGAAATCAGCCCTACCTTGGTGGCATATTATAATACTTTACTAGGAACGGGAGCATTACCAGCAGAGGCCAAGGTAGCGCATATAAAGGTGTTACCCAAGAAGGGGAAGAATCCTCTTGACCCGGGGTCGTACCGCCCCATGTCGCTGATAGATCAAGATCAGAAATTGCTCACAAAAATTTGGGCCAATCGACTGGCTATGTATCTACCCATACTGGTGGGAAAATCTCAGGTAGGCTTTGTAAAGGGCAGGGCTGCAGTGACAAATTTACGCAAGGTATTGACGGTGCTAGAAACAGTCAGGCACGATCCCCAGCCAGGTACCAGGCCGGCACTTTTAGCGCTAGACGCAGAGAAAGCCTTTGATAACATACAATGGGAATGGCTGGGGATGGTGCTAGACAAAATGAACATTCAGGGAGATTTCCGGGTCTTCCTGAAGGGAGTCTACACTAGCCCGCAAGCACGCGTTCACTCCTCGGGGTTCCTATCAGATCCCTTCCAATTACATAAAGGAACACGACAGGGTTGCCCCTTGTCGCCCCTGCTATTCAATCTAGCACTGGAACCTATGGCCAGATTCTTGGAGGAATCGGATATGTTCAGAGGCATTCAAGTGGGATCTTGTGCAGTGAAATTAGCCCTGTTCGCTGATGATGTCATACTTTTTATGTCTAACCCTCAGGAGCATTTAGGGAAGGTTTTTCAATTTTTGCAGGAATTTGGGCAATGCTCGGGATACAAAGTCAATATAGCTAAGAGCGAACTGCTGGAGTTGGGCAGGCCATTGCCAAAGACCTTTTGGCAATCCTTGGGTTGCGGGATATCACCGGTGGAACACTGCATTACCTATCTGGGTATCAAAATAGGGAGGGTACCAGACACTCTGTATGGCTTAAATTATCCCCCGTTAATTAAAAAAATACAAGCGGAACTCACTAGATGGGGCCAATTGCCGTTGTCCCTCTTGGGAAGATGTCATCTGATCAAGATGGTTAGTTTTCCTAGATTGCTATACCCCTTTCAAACGCTACCTCTCTTATTGAAGCATGTGGATGTCTCGAAATTGACGGCTTCATTCACTAAATTTATATGGGCAGGAAAAAGGCCGCGCATAGCACTCACCAAGTTCATGATGGGTAAACAAGAAGGGGGTGTGAACTTTCCGAATGTCAGGGGTTATAACGTGGTCTGTCTTATGCGTCATGTAGTAGATTGGCTTCATGAAACAAGCAATTATTCCAATTTAGATCTGGAAGGGGAGTATGCTTCACCTTGGAACCTGAAAGCTTTGTTACATTGTAGAATCGCTTCTCTTCCGTGCCGTCTCAAAACCTCCATTGTATTGAGAGATACAGTTCTAGCTTGGAAAGTGGTACGTAAGCAGTTTGGGTTACCCCACCTGGTATCGAAGTATATGCCGTTGAGCGGTCATCCGGAGTTTTTACCGGGAATGGACAAGGGGGACGGAATTGCCTCATGGGGGAGGGTAGGCATTGGTAGCGCAGGGGATCTTATGCACACAGAGGAAAAGAGGTGGTTAACTGGGGAGGAAATCACCGCTAAACTCAGACCCATAGTAGATAGAGTAAATTTTTTGCAAGTACTTCAGGTACGAACATTTTGTACCTCCAGGCTCAGGGATTTGAGTAAGGAAGCTACTACGCACACTCTGGATGAGGTCATAGGTCCAACAACTGGGCGGGCGACCATTTCAGGAATGTATAGAGCATTGAGAGAGGGTTTTGTTCGTCCGCAATTAAGGATTAGTTTTAAAAGCTGGGAACGGTGGACTCAGGATCCAGATATAGGAGAGACCATACTGGGGGCTTGGGAGACGGTACGGAAGAGTGTGATAAATGAGAGCTGGAGGGAAACCTATTTTAAGTTGATGCATGCAGCTATATATGGCTTTAATATCTTGCCCTCACAATCTTTCCCTGATCGCATTACAAGTTGTCCCAAGTGCAATACACCACTGACGAATTTGTGGCATGGAGTGTGGGGGTGTGTACATACGAAACGATTTTGGGGGATGGTACAGAAATATATTAAGGACCATTGGAAAACGAATCTCCCAATGACGCCTCAAGCGCTACTATTCCATCAGGCGCGGCCGCCAGAGGAAGAGGGTGCTCGAGGAGTAAGATCACCTCCCGTGTTGGTGCACACGATTTTACTGGTAGCTTTGAGATGCCTCCTGAGTCACTGGTTAGAGGCAGACACGCCGGGGTTAGAATTGATTGTGTCACGGCTGAAACAGTTATTGGTTCTTGAGAGAGTGGAGGTGGAAAGGCGGAAGGAAACGGGAACCAAGAAGCTATTTGATAAGTGGCAAGTATTTATAGAAACGCAATGTACAACAGCCGAAATAGCGGAAATTGTTAGGCCTTTCCAGTACACAAAGTGGTACTGCACACAGCTCTTGGCAGGCGTTTTAGGGAGGATGCAACTGTGAACCAGCGGGGGGAGAAAGGATGAGTGGAAACTCATTGATGATCTAGGTGGTGTTGGAGTTGGGGGAGTCATGTTTGTTTGGTCCATCTGAAGATCGACAATTATGCCATGTTTCTATGTTGGTGTGTTTATATGTTATGTAATTTAAAAGTTAATCCCATGACAGTTGAGTGCTGCGCACTCATGATGTAACTCTTACGTGAAATGTTTGTAAGAAAATGTGAAAACTGACAATAAAAAGGATATTTAAAAAAATAAAAAAAAAAGAGTTGAATACTCATCTTTATGTTGATCTCGCAACTCAAGGTGGACTGAAAGTTCACTCCTTTTCACTATGTTCCTCCTCCTGGAGCAATTGTAGAGTTAAGGCAGATTTTAGAAATATATCATTTTTCACCCCTTCAATCTCATCATTGGCTGATCACAATTCCCACATGGAAGGTTCTCCTTATATCCACTCCATCCACGGTCAATCCTTATGTTGAATAGCTTGGATCTTCCTATACTCGGGGGCAGCCGAGGTTTCACCCAAGGTGAGAAAATTATAGCAATGGAACACACTCCTCATTGGAGAGTCGGTATCGTAATATGCTGGTATCCACGTTTGTTTTTTCTGGCAACACTGGAGACTGCAAGACGAGGCAAGGTTGATGTCACTACCTGCCAGGTATAGACTAATTGATCAGCTGACATGTTTCATCCCGAACCGGGATTTCCTCACAGCCATTTCGTGAGTTCAGTAAAGTCTGGCATCTTTATAGTTCCAAATTTAAAGGGAACTGGACCCCAATGTAAAAATATTACATTAAGTACTCATAGAATCCAATGATTCAAATCCAAAACGTCCAATTATACACATGTTTTATCCATATTTATAGATTCCCCCCAGTATTTCATCATACATTTCTATCCGGGAATATACATATATATATATATATATATATATATATATATATATATATATATATATATATATATATATATATATATATATAAAATACCAAAACATATACACACAGTACATTGCAAGTAAATTCCCATTTTTTTTAATTAAGAAAAATTCATTTATCCCACAAACCCATTAGTGATCAGCAGTGTCTATAATAAATAAAATACAACAGAAAATTATATAAATAATAAATAAGGAAATAAAAAAATAAAAAAAATAAAAATTTAACAAAATTTAATAAATAAAAATAAATCAAAAATCCAAAATATTAAATAAATGAAATAATTATGAGAGATCCATGTTGCATTTCAGATGGTATAACACTAATTTGACGCTGCACCTGTCAACGGACTGTCCATAAAGCATTAAGCCCATAAAGTACCTATTTATTACAGTAATATGATAGTGTCCCGCTAATTTTTATCTGCCGAAAATCAGGCAAGGCATCCTCTGTACCCGGGTGACAGGGAGTGGGTCCAACCCCGAGAATATTTCCGGAGGGACCGAGTCCCCATCACCCATGGACAGAGAACATCCATAGGACCTATCAATTTATCCCGAGAAAAAAAGTATTTATAAAAGGAAAATTAGTTCGCTGGTTGGTGCGTGGAAAAATCACGGGACGCTGTTACCCAGCCGGCCCACAAGGATCCACGCAACCCCCACCCAAATGCCAAACCGACAAGATCACTTCCAAAACATAAAGGGATATAAAACAGGCTTTCCCAAATTAGGGCAAAAACGTTTCCGGAATCCAAGGATTTTAATGTCTGTCTCCGAAGGGCAGGGAGCGGGTCCACAACAGATAAAAATCTGTAGGGACCCAGTCCCCACCACTCGGAGGCAGAAAATCATAACAGTTAGTTCTTTATTCATCCCATAAGTCTATTCCCTCCTATTTTCAAGGAGTGAAAAAATATATTTACTTAGATTGGGTCGAATCAAACCATTTGAGAATAGGTCACAAGGTAATCAATCCATTAGAGGTATCCAAAAGACGGGCAATCATATTACACCACAAAGACGCAACCACCAATGAATAGAAGGGGATTATTAATTCAGCATGTCATAAAAACATATTAAATTTTATTTCATTGTTAAGACCTCTAGGGTTGAGGATTTCCAATGTATAAATCCACATCGTTTCTTTCTGTAAAAGAATACGGTTACGATCCCCACCCCTTCTATCCTCAAAAAGTTGGTAGATTCCCATAAATTTTAAGCCCTTGGTTGATTGTCCATGATGTAATTTAAAATGTGCTGCCAATGGGCTTTTCATTTCGCCCTTTGTAATGTCTGAAAGATGTTCCCTAATTCTTATCTGTAACTCCCGTTTCGTTTTTCCAATATACTGCTTACCACATGGACAAATAATTGAATACACCACCATAGTTGAACGACAGTTGATAAAATTATAAACCTTAAATTCTCTTTTATGTTCGCTGTCAAAAAAGGTATCGGATTTCAAAACATATTTGCAACAATTGCAAGAGCCACACATATACATCCCCTTTGGCCGTTTATTCAACCATGTTTCGTTATCTATGGTCTTTCTTTTAAATTCAGAACTGACTAGAATATCTTTTAAAGTAGGGGCTTTTCTTGGAACCATACTTGGTATCTCACCTACTATTGAACCAATCCTTTTATCTAAAGTTAGGTGAGGCCAATTCTTAATCATTAAATTACGTAGTAAATTCCAATGGGAACCATACCTTGAGATGAACCGTACTCTATTATCATGTTTTTCTTTTTTAACCCTTTCAAGAATTTCCCTCCTATCTTGTCTTATGGCTCTGTTATACCCTTTTTTTTATAATTTTTTTAGGATATCCCCTATTTAAAAAGCGCGATGTTAAGTCTTGAGCCTCTCCTTTGAAGTCTTCAAATCTAGAGCAGTTATGTCTGATTCAAAGAAATTCACTTATTGGGATTCCCTTAATTTGGGAAGGTAGGTGATGGCTACTTGCTGCCAAGAGGCTATTTCCTGACGTTGGTTTACGGAAAGTCGTAGTCATAAGCTGATTTCCTTCCCTGTGAATATTTAAATCTAGAAAACTGATATTAGTCTCACTTGAAGTAAATGTCAAGAAAAGATTCAAACTATTCGTATTGAGATCTTTAATAAACTCTTCCAGGGTTTCCACCGATCCCTTCCAACATAGGAGCACATCATCCATGTATCTGAGCCAGGTAGCCGCGCATCTCCTAAAGAGAGGGTGGGGATATACAATAAATTCTTCCCACCATCCCAGATGTAAACATGCATATGAAGGTGCACAAGAGGACCCCATGGCAGTCCCCTGTACTTGGCGATAATATTTGCCATCAAATGAGAAGCAATTGTGATTCAGGACAAATTCCAACATCTCTATAATGAATTCATTTTGATGGGCCCATTCCCCACCTCGTCTCTCCAGGAAATGCGCAGCGGCCCTTAATCCAGCCTCATGGGGGATGGAGGTATACAACGATTCTACATCCAATCCCACGAGCAGAAAATCACCCTCAATCGTAAGTTTTTCCAATTTACTTAGGAGATCTCCTGTGTCTAAGACAAAAAAGGGGAGCGCACCCACAAATTTTTTAAGTTTTTCATCTATGTATTTCCCAAGGTGATCAGTTGGGCCATCACACCCTGAGATAATTGGCCTGCCAGGTGGGGTATCTCTATTTTTGTGTACCTTGGGAAGCACATACATGGTAGGTATACGTGGCTCCTTTATCTCCAAGTAATGGAGTTCTTGTTTACTTATCAAACCCTCATCCACAGCAAACATCAGTTTTCTATTTAGTGTGTGTGTCAAATCTGGAATGGGGTTACCAGTTAGGGTAACATAAGAATTTGTATTTAATTGCCTCTTGATCTCACCGACATAGTATTCCTCCCTGAGGAGGACCACATTCTCACCTTTATCACTTGGTTTGATTATAACATCTTTTACATTTTTCAACTCTTTTAATGCTTTCCGTTCTTTTTTGGTCAAATTGTCCTCACTCAGGAAGGAAGACCAGTCAATGAGGTCAATGTCCCTGTGCATGGCCTCCAAAAAGGCCTGAGTACATCTATTAGAGCAGACACTGGGCATTACGCTACTCTTTTTTCGCAATCCCGTAAACTCCGGGATAAGATCCTCCGTAAACATCTCTCCATCTCCCATGTCTCCAGACACGTGACTCTCCTTCCATAACTCATCTAGATCTATTAGTGCATTCATATCTGTCAATCCAAGATTGGACAGTAAGTTGGATCCCATTCTCTCATCCGTGGGGGATATCTCTATATGGCTATCTGGGTTCTTCTCTATTTTTTCTCTCTCCCCATGCCAAAGTCTCAAAATAATTTTCCTCAAAAACAGGTGTAGGTCTTTATAGATCTCAAATTTATTTCCGGGGGTAACTGGTGAGAATCCTAAACCACGATTTAATAAAGAGATATGATCATTTGTTAAAACAATTTCTGTTAAATTAATTACCTTGTTCACATTATATTCTATCTCCCCCTGCGTTGCCTCGTGTTCGGCCCTCCTTTTTTGTCTCTTGTTGCTCACGGTGTTGCCGTGGGCAACTGCCCCTTTCTCCCCCTAGCTCTGTGTACCCTTGTCTGTTTGTCTATCGTGCACTTATTGAGCGTAGGGACCGTAGCCCAGTTGTACCCCGTCGCCTAGGGCGGGTCGTTGCAAGTAGGCAGGGACTGAGTGGCGGGTAGATTAGGGCTCACTTGTCTGTCTCCCCACCCCCGTCATTACATAATCACATGCCCATACCTAGTCTACCCTGGTCCCTGACACCACTATGGACCCCCTTGAGACCCTGGCTCAGCAAATGCAGGGTCTCTCCCTACAGGTCCAGGCCCTGGCTCAGAGGTTCAACCAGCCTGATGCTACCATGGTAGCCCCCCTCACCTCACCTCTTGAACCCCACCTCAAGTTGCCCGACCGTTTCTCAGGGGACCGGAAGACTTTTCTCTCCTTTCGGGAGAGTTGTAGGCTCTATTTTCGTTTAAAGCCGCACTCCTCAGGTTCTGAGAGCCAGCGGGTGAGTATAATTATGTCCCGGCTCCAGGAAGGGCCCCAAGAATGGGCCTTCTCCTTGGTTCCTGACACCCCTGAAATTTCCTCCGTTGATCTTTTATTTTCTGCTCTCGGACTCATCTATGACGAGACTGACAAGACTGCTTTTGCCGAGAGTCAGCTGGTGACCTTACGTCAGGGTAAGAGACCTGTTGAGGAGTATTGCTCTGACTTTAGGAAGTGGTGCGTAGCTTCTCGGTGGAATGACCCTGCCTTAAGGTGCCAGTTTAGGTTGGGTCTGTCGAACGCCCTGAAAGATCTGCTAGTTAGTTATCCCTCTTCTGACTCCCTAGACCAGGTTATGGCTTTAGCGGTACGACTTGACCGACGTCTCAGGGAACGTCGTAATAAAACGACTTGAACGTCTTGATGTTTTCTCCTCTGACTCCACCATGATGCCTCCCGAGGTTCCGTTGCTTCGTTCCTCCCCGGAAGACTCGGAGGTACCTATGCAACTCGGGGCCTCCGTGTCCCCCCAACAACGTAGAGATTTCCGCAGGAAGAATGGTCTTTGCTTCTACTGTGGGGATGACAAGCATCAAGTGAACAACTGTCCTAAGCGTAAGAATGCATCCGGAGAACTTCCGCGCCTAAGTGATCATCGGGGAGGTCACTTGGGCGCACAGGTATTTCCCATAAATATGAAACGTAATAAAATCTTGCTTCCCTTTCAGGTCTCTTTTGGTGGTAGGTCTGCTACCGGCAGTGCCTTCGTGGATTCAGGGTCTTCTGCTAATATCATGTCTGTGGAATTTGCTATGTCTCTAGCTATGACTTTGATTGATTTGCCTAAACCTGTCCTGGTAGTGGGTATCGACTCCACTCCTCTTGCTAATGGTTATTTTACACAGCATACCCCTGTTTTTGACCTCCTTGTTGGCTCCATGCATTTGGAGCAGTGCTCTGTACTGTTAATGCAGGGATTATCGTCCGATTTGGTTTTAGGCCTTCCCTGGTTTCAGTTGCATAATCCCACGTTTGACTGGAATTCTGGGGACCTTACCAAGTGGGGTAATGAATGCTTGACGTCATGTTTTTCTGTTAATTCTATTTCTCCCCCTGAGGAGGTGAACACGCTACCTGAGTTTGTTCAGGACTTCGCTGATGTTTTCTCTAAGGAGGCCTCCGAAGTGTTACCTCCTCATCTCATAGAGAATACGATTGCGCTATCGATTTGGTACCAGGAGCTAAGCTTCCTAAGGGTAGGATATTTAATCTTTCTTGTCCCGAACGTGAAGCCATGAGAGAGTATATCCAGGAATGCCTGGCCAAGGGTTACATTCGCCCCTCTACTTCTCCGGTAGGTGCTGGCTTCTTCTTCGTAGGGAAGAAGGATGGTGGTCTTAGGCCATGCATTGATTACCGAAGCTTGAATAAGGTCACTGTAAGGAACCAGTATCCCCTTCCCCTGATTCCTGATCTCTTTAATCAGGTTCAGGGGGCCCAATGGTTCTCTAAGTTTGATCTACGGGGGGCGTATAACCTTATCCGCATCAAAGAGGGGGATGAGTGGAAGACTGCGTTTAACACGCCCGAAGGTCATTTCGAATACCTCGTCATGCCCTTTGGGTTGTGTAATGCTCCCTCGGTCTTCCAGAATTTCATAAATGAGATTTTAAGGGCCTACCTGGGGGTATTTCTTGTAGTGTACCTTGATGACATACTTGTGTTTTCCAAGGACTGGTTCTCCCACATTGAGCATGTCAGGAAGGTGCTCCAGGTCCTTCGAGAAAACAAACTGTTTGCGAAGACCGAAAAATGTGTGTTTGGGGAGCAGGAGATATCATTTTTGGGCCAAATCCTCACTCCTCATGAATTCCGCATGGACCCTGCCAAGGTCCAGGCTGTGGCGGAATGGGTCCAACCTGCCTCCCTGAAGGCGTTACAGTGCTTCCTGGGGTTCGCCAATTATTACAGGAGGTTTATTGCTAACTTCTCGGTCATCGCTAAGCCTCTTACGGATCTCACTCGCAAAGGTGCTGATCTCCTCCACTGGCCTCCTGAGGCTGTCCAGGCTTTTGAGGTCCTTAAGAAGTGCTTTATCTCGGCCCCGGTGCTGGTTCAGCCCAACCAAATGGAGCCATTTATCGTGGAGGTTGACGCGTCCGAGGTGGGAGTGGGTGCTGTCTTGTCCCAGGGTACTAGGTCCCTCACCCATCTCCGTCCCTGTGCCTACTTCTCCAGGAAGTTTTCACCCACTGAGAGTAACTATGATATTGGCAACCGCAATCTCTTAGCCATTAAATGGGCATTTGAAGAGTGGCGCCACTTCCTGGAGGGGGCTAGGCACCAGGTAACGGTCCTTACCGACCACAAGAATCTGGTTTTCCTAGAATCTACCCGGAGGCTAAACCCGAGACAAGCTCGTTGGGCGTTATTTTTTACCAGATTCAACTTTGTGGTTACCTATAGGGCTGGGTCTAAAAATGTTAAGGCTGATGCACTGTCACATAGCTTCATGGCCAGCCCTCCTTCGGAGGAAGATCCTGCTTGGATTTTGCCTCCAGGTATAATCATTTCCGCTATTGATTCTGATTTAGTCTCTGAAATTGCGGCTGATCAAGGTTCAGCTCCCGGGAGCCTTCCTGAGAACAAGCGGTTTGTTCCCCTGCAATTCCGGCTAAGGGTACTTAGGGAAAATCATGACTCTGCACTATCTGGCCATCCAGGCATCCTGGGTACCAAGCACCTCATTGCCAGAAACTATTGGTGGCCTGGGTTGCCTAAAGACGTTAAGGCCTACGTCGTTGTGAAGTTTGTGCTAGGTCCAAGACTCCCAGGTCCCGACCAGCGGGCTTACTATGTTCTTTGCCCAATCCCCAGAGACCTTGGACTCATGTCTCCATGGATTTTATCACCGATTTGCCTCCATCTCAAGGCAAGTCGGTGGTGTGGGTTGTAGTAGACCGCTTCAGTAAGATGTGCCATTTTGTGCCCCTCAAGAAACTACCCAATGCTAAGACGTTAGCTACCTTGTTTGTCAAACACATCCTGCGTCTCCATGGGGTCCCTGTCAATATTGTTTCTGATAGAGGGGTACAATTTGTTTCATTGTTTTTGAGAGCCTTCTGTAAAAAGTTGGAGATTGATCTGTCCTTCTCCTCTGCCTTCCATCCTGAAATTAATGGCCAAACTGAGAGGACTAATCAGTCTCTAGAACAATATTTAAGGTGTTTTATCTCTGACTGTCAATATGATTGGGTCTCATTCATTCCCGTCGCCGAATTTTCCCTTAATAACCGGGTCAGTAACTCGTCAGGGGTCTCCCCCTTTTTCTGTGATTTTGGGTTTAATCCACGGTTCTCTTCCGTTTCACCTGGTAGTTCCAACAATCCCGAAGTAGAGGTCGTTCATCGAGAACTGTGCACAGTCTGGGCTCAGGTTCAGAAGAACCTAGAGGCGTCCCAGAGCATACAAAAAACTCAGGCAGATAGAAAACGTTCTGCTAACCCCTTGTTTATGGTCGGGGATCTTCTGTGGCTATCGTCTAAAAATTTGCGCCTTAAGGTCCCGTCCAAGAAGTTTGCTCCCCGGTTTATAGGGCCGTACAAGGTCATTGAAGTCCTCAATCCTGTCTCCTTCCGACTGGAGTTGCCCCCATCTTTTCGAGTACACGACGTGTTCAATGCCTCCCTCCTTAAACGCTGCTCCCCGTCCTTGGCTCCCTCGAGGAAACCTCCGGTCCCTGTTCTCACCCCTGAGGGGGCAGAATTCGAGGTGGCCAAGATTGTGGACAGCAGGATGGTCCAAGGCTCCCTCCAGTACCTGGTCCATTGGAGAGGATACGGGCCTGAGGAGAGGACGTGGGTACCCGCTCGGGATGTTCACGCTGGGATATTGGTCAGGAGGTTTCACCTTTGTTTCACCTTCATTTCCCCAGTAAACCAGGTCCACTTAGAAAGGGTCCGGTGGCCCCTCAAAAAAGGGGGGGGGTACTGTAAAGGATCTGCCAGGCACAGCTTCGGGGTTAACACCCATAGATAATCAGTCTGCACCTGCTTCTATGTCTGTGAGACTGACTCCATCTTCCACCACTCAGGGTGGCAGGCTTAGGAGTGGGAGAACCTATCACAGCCTGGCCAGACAGAGCTAGCTCCCGCCCTCTGTCTATTTATACCTGCCTTTCCTGTTCCTCCTTTGCTTATGGTTCTTCTCGTTTGGTTTCCTGGCCCTGCTGCAGCTTCTTGTACTATTGTCCTTGCTTCATATTGACCCCGGCTTGCTGACTACTCTCCTGCTCTGCATTTGGTACCTCGTACACTCCTGGTTTGACTCGGCTTGTTTACTACTCTTCTGCTCTGCGTTTGGTACCTCATACTCTCCTGGTTTGACTCGGCTTGTTTACTACTCTTATTGCTCACGGTGTTACCGTGGGCAATTGCCCCTTTCTCCCCCTAGCTCTGTGTACCCTTGTCTGTTTGTCTGTCGTGCACTTATTGAGCGTAGGGACCGTCGCCCAGTTGTACCCCGTCGCCTAGGGCGGGTCGTTGCAAGTAGGCAGGGACTGAGTGGCGGGTAGATTAGGGCTCACTTGTCTGTCTCCCCACCCCCGTCATTACACTGTGATAATAATAAGATGACTGCTGAGAAGTGATCTCTACAGAACAGGAAGGATCAGTCTATTATGAAAGGTGAATCTTGTGTTATCTATATGTAAGTGTTACCTGTCAGTGTAATCCTCCCTGTGATGATAATGACTGCTGAGAGGTGATCTCTACAGAACAGGAAGGGTCAGTGTATTGTGAAGCTCAGTGGCCAGAGTAAAAACTGCAAGATTTCAAGATTTTTTTTATATAGCTAAATGATAAAGAAAATGCTATGTCACATACTATTTGTATCAGGCAGGATCAGAACAGATCAGCTGTAATGCACCAGCAGTTTATCAGATATAGGGGGTCTCAACGGTAGCTATTACAACAGGGTCCAAAAGCTATAGGACCCACGGCACCATGTCTGTGAGTGACGCCGATACGGCTAAAACCTATGTCGGGACGCTGATACATTTAATATTATAATTTGATAACGTTCTATTTGTGTGCAGGAAATGGTGGGATTATTATGTGCAGGAGTCGTTACTCGTGTGATGTGTAGAGAGGAAGAGATTTCGAATTTGTCAGAGGTAGGAGAAGGGACTCAAGATGAAGTTTTGCACCACGGCCCTTCAGCTTCACCTCCGGGCACCAAGATTGTACCTAAAGCTCAGCCGCACATGCACAGCAGGGACATCCCTCATTATATTACACAACTGGCCAAAAACTACAGAGAAGATGTATATGAGGACACTACAACTCCCAGCATGTACAGGCTGTTATTATGGGATATCAGAGGACATTACAGGAGGAGGTACAAGAGGAGAGAACTACAACTCCCAGCATGTCCAGGCTGTTATAATGGGATATCAGAGGACATTACAGGAGGAGGTATAAGAGGAGAGAACTACAACTCCCAGCCTGTCCAGGCTGTTATTATGGGATATCAGAGGACATTACAGGAGGAGGTATAAGAGGAGAGAACTACAACTCCCAGAATGTCCAGGCTGTTATTATGGGATATCAGAGAACATTACAGGAGGAGGTATAAGAGGAGAGAGCTACAACTCCCAGCATGTCCAGGCTGTTATTATGGGATATCATAGACATTACAGGAGGAGGTATAAGAGGAGAGAATTAGGGTATGTTCACACGATGAGAGGTATTTACGTGTGAAAAGACAGACTGTTAACAGCTGCCTCGTTTCACACGTAGATGCTCCTCCTCGTAATTTACGAGGCGTCTGTGACGCTCGTAAATCTTGAGCTGTGCTTCATTGAGTTCAATGAAGAACAGCTCAAATTACGTGGCAAAGAAGTGCCCTGCACTACAACTCTCAGCAAGTCCAGACTGTTATTAAGGGATATAAGAGGACATTACAGGAGGTGGTATAAGAGGAGAGAACTACAACTCCCAGCATGTGCAGGCTGTTATTATGGCATATCAGAGGACATTACAGGAGGAGGTATTAGAGGACAGGACTACAACTCCCAACATGCCAGACTGTTATTATGGGATATCAGAGGACATTCCAGGAGGAGGTATAAGGGGAGAAAACTACAACTCCCAGCATGTCCAGGCTGTTATTATGGGATATCAGAGTACATTACATGAGGAGGTATAAGAGGAGAGAACTACAACTCCCAGCATGTCCAGGCTGTTGTAATGGGATATATGAGGACATTACATGAGGAGGTATAAGAGGAGAGAACTACAACTCCCAGCATGTCCAGGCTGTTGTAATGGGATATATGAGGACATTACAGGAGGAGGTATGAGGAGAGAACTACAACTCCCAGCATGTCCAGGCTGTTATTATGGGATATCAGAGGACATTACAGGAGGAGATATGAGGAGAGAACTACAACTCTCAGAATGCCAGCCTGTTATTATGGGATATCAGTGGACACACCAGGAGGAGGTATAAGAGGAGAGAACTACAACTCCCAGCATGCCCAGGCTGTTATTATGGGATATCAGAGGAAATTATAGGAGGAGGTATAAGAGGAGAGAACTACAACTCCCAGCATGTCCAGACTGTTATTATGGGATATCAGAGGACATTACAGGAGGAGGTATAAGAGGAGAGAACTACAACTCCCAGCATGTCCAGGCTGTTATTATGGTATATCAGAGGACATTACAGGAGGAGGCATAAGAGAAGAGAACTACAACTCCCAGCATGTCTAGGCTGTTATCATGGGATATCAGAGGACATTACAGGAGGAGGTATAACAGGAGAGAACTACAACTCCCAGCATGTCCAGGCTGTTATTATGGGATATCAGAGGACATTACAGGAGGAGGAGGTATAAGGGGAGAGAACTACAACTCCCAGCATGTCCAGGCTGTCATTATGTGATATCAGAGGACATTACAGGAGGAGGTATAAGAGTAGAGAACTACAACTCCCAGCATGCCCAGGCTGTTATTATGGGATATAAGAGGGCATTACAGGAGGAAGGATAAGAGAGAACTACAACTCCCAGCATGTCCAGGCTGTTATTATGGGATATCAGAGGTCATTACAGGAGGAGGTATGAGGAGAAAACTACAACTCTCAGCATGCCAGCCTGTTATTATGGGATATCAGAGGACATTACAGGAGGAGGTATAAGAGGAGAGAACTACAACTCCCAGCATGTCCAGACTGTTATTATGGGATATCAGAGGACATTACAGGAGGAGGTATAATAGGAGAGAACTACAACTCCCAGCATGTCCAGGCTGTTATTATGGGATATCAGAGGACATTACAGGAGGAGGTATAAGAGGAGAGAACTACAACTCTCAGCATGTCCAGGCTGTTATTACAGGATATCAGAGGACATTACAGGAGGAGGTATAATAGGAGAGAACTACAATTCTCAGCATGTCCAGGCTGTTATTATGGGATATCAGAGGACATTACAGGAGGAGGTATAAGAGGAGAGAACTACAACTCCCAGCATGTCCAGACTGTTATTATGGGATATCAGAGGACATTCCAGGAGGAGGTATAAGAGGAGAGAACTACAACTCCCAGCATGTCCAGGCTGTTATTATGGGATATCAGAGGACATTACAGGAGGAGGTATAAGAGTAGAGAACTACAACTCCCAGCATGCCCAGGCTGTTATTATGGGATATAAGAGGACATTACAGGAGGAGGTATAAGATTAGAGAACTACAACTCTCAGCATGCCAGCCTGTTATTATGGGATATCAGAGGACATTACAGGAGGAGATATAATAGGAGAGAACTACAACTCCCAGCATGTCCAGGCTGTTATTATGGGATATCAGAGGACATTACAGGAGGAGGTATAAGAGGAGAGGACTACAACTCCCAGCATGTGCAGGATGTTATTATGGGATATCAGAGGACATTACAGGAGGAGATATAAGAGGAGAGAACTACAACTCCCAGCATGTCCAGGCTGTTATTATGGGATATCAGAGGACATTACAGGAGGAGGTATAAGAGGAGAGGACTACAACTCCCAGCATGTGCAGGCTGTTATTATGTGATATCAGAGGACATTACAGGAGGAGGTATAAGAGGAGAGAACTACAACTCCCCGCATGTCCAGACTGTTATTATGGGATATCAGAGGACATTACAGGAGGAGGTATAAAAGAGAACTACAACTCCCAGCATGTCCAGGCTGTTATTATGGGATATCAGAGGACATTACAGGAGGAGATATAAGAGGAGAGAACTACAACTCCCAGCATGTCCAGGCTGTTATTATGGGATATCAGAGGACATTACAGGAGGAGGTATAAAAGAGAACTACAACTCCCAGCATGTGCAGGCTGTTATTATGTGATATCAGAGGACATTACAGGAGGAGGTATAAGAGGAGAGAACTACAACTCCCCGCATGTCCAGACTGTTATTATGGGATATCAGAGGACATTACAGGAGGAGGTATAAAAGAGAACTACAACTCCCAGCATGTCCAGGCTGTTATTATGGGATATCAGAGGACATTAAAGGAGGAGGTATAAGAGGAGAGAACTACAACTCCCAGCATGTCCAGGCTGTTATTATGGGATATCAGAGGACATTACATGAGGAGGTATGAGGAGAGAACTACAACTCCCAGCATGCCAGGCTGTTATTATGGTATATTAGATGACATTACAGGAGGAGGTATAAGAGGAGAGAACTACAACTCTCAGCATTTCCATGTTGTTATTACAGGATATCAGAGGACATTACAGGGAGGTATAAGAGGAGAGAACTACAACTCCCAGCAAGTCCAGGCTGTTATGGGATATCAGAGGACATTACAGGAGGAGGTATAAGAGGAGAGAACTACAACTCCCAGCATGTCCAGGCTGTTATTATGGGATATCAGAGGACATTACAGGAGGAGATATAAGATGAGAGTACTACAACTCTCAGCATGTCCAGGCTGTTACTATGGGATATCAGAGGACATTACAGGAGGAGATATGGGGAGAGAACTACAACTCCCAGCATGTTCAGGCTGTTATTATTAGATATCAGAGGACATTACAGGAGGAGGTATAAGAGGAGAGAACTACAACTCCCAGCATGTTCAGGCTGTTATTATGGGATATCAGAGGATATTACAGGAGGAGGTATAAGAGGAGAGAACTACAACTCCCAGGATGTCCAGGCTGTTATTATGTGATATCAGAGGACATTATAGGAGGAGGTATAAGAGGAGAGAACTACAACTCCCAGCATGTCCAGGCTGTTATTATGGGATATCAGAGGACATTACAGGAGGAGGTATAAGAGAGAACTACAAGTCCCAGCACGCCCAGGCTGTTATTATGGGATATCAGAGTACATTACAGGAGGAGGTATAAGAGGAGAGAACTACAACTCCCAGCATGTCCAGGCTGTTATTTTGGGATATCAGAGTACATTACAGGAGGAGGTATAAGAGGAGAGAACTACAACTCCCAGCATGTCCAGACTGTTATTATATGATATCAGAGGATATTACAGGAGGAGGTATAAGAGGAGAGAACTACAACTCTCAGCATGTCCAGGCTGTTATTATGGAATATCAGAGGACATTACAGGAGGAGGTATAAGAGGAGAGAACTACAACTCTCAGCATGTCCAGGCTGCTATTATGGGATATCAGAGTACATTACAGGAGGAGGTATAAGAGGAGAGAACTACAACTCCCAGCATGTCCAGGCTGTTATTTTGGGATATCAGAGTACATTACAGGAGGAGGTATAAGAGGAGAGAACTACAACTCCCAGCATGTCCAGGCTGTTATTATGTGATATCACAGGACATTATAGGTGGAGGTATAATAGGAGAGAACTACAACTCCCAGCATGTCCAGGCTGTTATTTTGGGATATTAGAGGACATTACAGGAGGAGGTATGAGGAGAGAACTACAACTCCCAGCATGTCCAGGCTGTTATTATGGGATATCAGAGGACATTACAGGAAGAGGTATAAGAGGAGAGAACTACAACTCTCAGCATGTCCAGCCTGTTATTATGGGATATTAGAGGACATTACAGGAGGAGGTATAAGAGGAGAGAACTACAACACCCAGCATGTCCAGGCTGTTATTATGTGATATTAGAGGACATTACAGGAAGAGGTATAAGAGGAGTGAACTACAACTCCCAGCATGTCCAGACTGTTATTATGGGATATCAGAGGACATTACAGGAGGAGGTATAAGAGGAGAGAACTACAACTCCCAGCATGTCCAGGCTGTTATTATGGGATATCAGAGGACATTACAGGAGGAGGTATAAGAGGAGAGAACTACAACTCCCAGCATGTCCAGGCTGTTATTATGGGATATCAGAGGACATTACAGGAGGAGGTATAAGAGGAGAGAACTACAACTCTCAGCATAACCAGGCTATTATTATGGGATATTAGAGGACATTACAGGACGAGGTATAAGAGGAGAGAACTACAACTCCCAGCATGTCCAGGCTGTTATTATGGGATATCAGAGGACATTACAGGAGGAGGTATAAGAGGAGAGAACTACAACTCCCAGCATGTCCCGGCTGTTATTATGGGATATCAGAGGACATTACAGGAGGAGGTATAAGAGGAGAGAACTACAACTCCCAGCATGTCCAGGCTGTTATTATGGGATATCAGAGGACATTACAGGAGGAGGTATAAGAGGAGAGAACTACAACTCCCAGCATGTCCAGGCTGTTATTATGGGATATCAGAGGACATTACAGGAGGAGGTATAAGAGGAGAGAACTACAACTCCCAGCATGTCCAGGCTGTTATTATGGGATATATGAGGACATTACGGGAGGAGATATAAGAGAGAACTACAACTCCCAGCATGTCCAGACTGTTATTATGGGATATCAGAGGACATTACAGGAGGAGGTATAAGAGGAGAGAACTCCAACTCCCAGCATGTCCAGGCTGTTATTATGGGATATCAGGGGACATTACGGGAGGTATAAGAGGAGAGAACTCCAACTCCCAGCATGTCCAGGCTGTTATTATGGGATATCAGAGGACATTACAGGAGGAGGTACAAGAGGAGAGAACTACAACTCCCAGCATGTCCAGGCTGTTATTATGGGATATCAGAGGACATTACAGGAGGTATAAGAGGAGAGAACTACAACTCCCAGCATGCCCAGGCTGTTATTATGGGATATCAGAGTACATTACAGGGGGAGGTATAAGAGGAGAGAACTACAACTCCCAGCATGTCCAGGCTGTTATTATGGGATATCAGAGGACATTACAGGAGGAGGTATAAGAGGAGAGAACTACAACTCCCAGCATGTCCAGACTGTTATTATGGGATATCAGAGGACATTCCAGGAGGAGGTATAAGAGGAGAGAACTACAACTCCCAGCATGTCCAGGCTGTTATTATGGGATATCAGAGGACATTACAGGAGGAGGTATAATAGGAGAGAACTACAATTCTCAGCATGTCCAGGCTGTTATTATGGGATATCAGAGGACATTACAGGAGGAGGTATAAGAGGAGAGAACTACAACTCCCAGCATGTCCAGACTGTTATTATGGGATATCAGAGGACATTCCAGGAGGAGGTATAAGAGGAGAGAACTACAACTCCCAGCATGTCCAGGCTTTTATTATGGGATATCAGAGGACATTACAGGAGGAGGTATAAGAGGAGAGAACTACAACTCCCAGCATGCCCAGGCTGTTATTATGGGATATCAGAGTACATTACAGGGGGAGGTATAAGAGGAGAGAACTACAACTCCCAGCATGTCCAGGCTGTTATTATGGGATATCAGAGGACATTACAGGAGGAGGTATAAGAGGAGAGAACTACAACTCCCAGCATGTCCAGACTGTTATTATGGGATATCAGAGGACATTCCAGGAGGAGGTATAAGAGGAGAGAACTACAACTCCCAGCATGTCCAGGCTGTTATTATGGGATATCAGAGGACATTACAGGAGGAGGTATAATAGGAGAGAACTACAATTCTCAGCATGTCCAGGCTGTTATTATGGGATATCAGAGGACATTACAGGAGGAGGTATAAGAGGAGAGAACTACAACTCCCAGCATGTCCAGACTGTTATTATGGGATATCAGAGGACATTCCAGGAGGAGGTATAAGAGGAGAGAACTACAACTCCCAGCATGTCCAGGCTGTTATTATGGGATATCAGAGGACATTACAGGAGGAGGTATAAGAGTAGAGAACTACAACTCCCAGCATGCCCAGGCTGTTATTATGGGATATAAGAGGACATTACAGGAGGAGGTATAAGATTAGAGAACTACAACTCTCAGCATAACCAGGCTGTTATTATGGGATATCAGATGACATTACAGGAGATATAAGAGGAGAGAACTACAACTTCCAGCATGCCCAGGCTGTTATTATGGGATAAAAGAGGACATTACAGGAGGAGGTATAAGATTAGAGAACTACAACTCTCAGCATGCCAGCCTGTTATTATGGGATATCAGAGGACATTACAGGAGGAGATATAATAGGAGAGAACTACAACTCCCAGCATTTCCAGGCTGTTATTATGGGATATCAGAGGACATTACAGGAGGAGGTATAAGAGGAGAGAACTACAACTCCCAGCATGTCCAGACTGTTATTATATGATATCAGAGGATATTACAGGAGGAGGTATAAGAGGAGAGAACTACAACTCTCAGCATGTCCAGGCTGTTATTATGGGATATCAGAGGACATTACAGGAGGAGGTATAAGAGGAGAGAACTACAACTCTCAGCATGTCCAGGCTGCTATTATGGGATATCAGAGGACATTACAGGAGGAGGTACAAGAGGAGAGAACTACAACTCCCAGCATGTCCAGGCTGTTATTATGTGATATCACAGGACATTATAGGTGGAGGTATAATAGGAGAGAACTACAACTCCCAGCATGTCCAGGCTGTTATTTTGGGATATTAGAGGACATTACAGGAGGAGGTATGAGGAGAGAACTACAACTCCCAGCATGTCCAGGCTGTTATTATGGGATATCAGAGGACATTACAGGAAGAGGTATAAGAGGAGAGAACTACAACTCTCAGCATGTCCAGCCTATTATTATGGGATATTAGAGGACATTACAGGAGGAGGTATAAGAGGAGAGAACTACAACACCCAGCATGTCCAGGCTGTTATTATGTGATATTAGAGGACATTACAGGAGGAGGTATAATAGGAGAGAACTACAACTCCCAGCATGTCCAGGCTGTTATCATGGGATATTAGAGGACTTTACAGGAAGAGGTATAAGAGGAGTAAACTACAACTACCAGCATGTCCAGACTGTTATTATGGGATATCAGAGGACATTACAGGAGGAGGTATAAGAGGAGAGAACTACAACTCCCAGCATGTCCAGGCTGTTATCATGGGATATTAGAGGACTTTACAGGAAGAGGTATAAGAGGAGTAAACTACAACTACCAGCATGTCCAGACTGTTATTATGGGATATCAGAGGACATTACAGGAGGAGGTATAAGAGGGGAGAACTACAACTCCTAGCATGTCCAGGCTGTTATTATGGGATATCAGAGGACATTACAGGAGGAGGTATAAGAGGAAAGAACTACAACTCCCAGCATGTCCAGGCTGTTATTATGGGATATCAGAGGATATTACAGGAGGAGGTATAAGAGGAGAGAACTACAACTCCCAGCATGTCCAGGCTGTTATTATGGGATATCAGAGGACATTACAGGAGGAGGTATAAGAGGAGAGAACTACAACTCTCAGCATAACCAGGCTATTATTATGGGATATTAGAGGACATTACAGGACGAGGTATAAGAGGAGAGAACTACAACTCCCAGCATGTCCAGGCTGTTATTATGGGATATCAGAGGACATTACAGGAGGAGGTATAAGAGGAGAGAACTACAACTCCCAGCATGTCCAGGCTGTTATTATGGGATATCAGAGGACATTACAGGAGGAGGTATAAGAGGAGAGAACTACAACTCCCAGCATGTCCAGGCTGTTATTATGGGATATATGAGGACATTACGGGAGGAGATATAAGAGAGAACTACAACTCCCAGCATGTCCAGACTGTTATTATGGGATATCAGAGGACATTACAGGAGGAGGTATAAGAGGAGAGAACTCCAACTCCCAGCATGTCCAGGCTGTTATTATGGGATATCAGGGGACATTACGGGAGGTATAAGAGGAGAGAACTCCAACTCCCAGCATGTCCAGGCTGTTATTATGGGATATCAGAGGACATTACAGGAGGAGGTACAAGAGGAGAGAACTACAACTCCCAGCATGTCCAGGCTGTTATTATGGGATATCAGAGGACATTACAGGAGGTATAAGAGGAGAGAACTACAACTCCCAGCATGCCCAGGCTGTTATTATGGGATATCAGAGTACATTACAGGGGGAGGTATAAGAGGAGAGAACTACAACTCCCAGCATGTCCAGGCTGTTATTATGGGATATCAGAGGACATTACAGGAGGTATAAGAGGAGAGAACTACAACTCCCAGCATGTCCAGGCTGTTATTATGGGATATCAGAGTACATTACAGGGGGAGGTATAAGAGGAGAGAACTACAACTCTCAGCATGTCCAGGCTGTTATTATGGGATATCAGAGGACATTACAGGAGGAGGTATAAAAGGAGAGAGCTACAACTCACAGCATGTCCAGACTGTTATTATGGGATATGAGAGGACATTACAGGAGGAGATATAAGAGGAGAGAACTACAACTCCCAGCATGTACAGGCTGTTATTATGGGATATCAGAGGACATTACAGGAGGAGGTATAAGAGGAGAGGACTACAACTCCCAGCATGTGCAGGCTGTTATTATGTGATATCAGAGGACATTACAGGAGGAGGTATAAGAGGAGAGAACTACAACTCTCAGCATGTCCAGACTGTTATTATGGGATATCAGAGGACATTACAGGAGGAGGTATAAGAGGAGAGAACTACAACTCCCAGCATGTCCAGACTGTTATTATGGGATATCAGAGGACATTCCAGGAGGAGGTATAAGAGGAGAGAACTACAACTCCCAGCATGTCCAGACTGTTATTATGGGATATGAGAGGACATTACAGGAGGAGATATGAGGAGAGAACTACAACTCTCAGCATGTCCAGGCTGTTATTATGGGATATATGAGGACATTACAGGAGGAGGTATGAGAGGAGAGAACTACAACTCCCAGCATGTCCAGGCTGTTATTATGGGATATCAGAGAACATTACAGGAGGAAGTATAAGAGGAGAGAACTACAACTCCCAGCATGTCCAAGTCTCACACAACTGATGACTATAGAAGATAAAACGCTGACTCCATCACTTCTCCATAGATCCCCGCCCCCTCACGTGAGTGATCACATGACGGGTCCTGCAGTTACTATTTCTTACACCCTCCACTGCTGAGCTCCGCCCCCTCACATGACTCATCTTATGACGTCATCACAGGTCCTGCAGTCAGTAGTATTGAGCAGCCGCATCTCAGCTGCTGTCGGGTAGGTATGATTTGTAGTCACGTGACTTTTTTCATAGATTGTTCTTTACATGGATTGTGGTTGTCAGATATTTCTCCCGTTATTATCCGCTCATTTCTATCCATCTTCCCCCCTGTACCCTCCAGACAATGGTCCCCTCCTCCTCTGACCCAACAGGACGAGACCATCACAGAAATACAATGACCAAGAACATTCTAGACCTCACCCTGGAGATCATCTACCTGCTGACCGGAGAGGTGAGGATTCTGGGAAATATGTCACATGACATCACTCTTCTCTATTAATAACACAGGACATTACTGGAGAGGTGAGGATTCTGGGAAATATGTCACATGACATCACTCTTCTCTTTTACTAACACGGGGACATGACTGGAGAGGTGAGGATTCTGGGAAATATGTCACATGACATCACTTCTCTATTAATAACACGAGGACATTACTGGAGAGGTGAGGATTCTGGGAAATATATCACATGACATTATTCTTCTCTATTAATAACACAGGTACATGACCGGAGAGGGGAGGATTCTGGGAAATATGTCACATGACATTATTCTTCTCTATTAATAACAGGTACATGACTGGAGAGGAGAGGATTCTGGGAAATATGTCACATGACATTATTCTTCTCTATTAATAACACAGGTACATGACCGGAGAGGTGAGGATTCTGGGAAATATGTCACATGACATCACTCTTCTCTATTAATAACACAGGGACATGACTGGAGAGGTGAGGATTCTGGGAAATATGTCACATGACATCCCTCTTCTCTATTAATAACAGGGACATGACTGGAGAGGTGAGGATTCTGGGAAATATGTCACATGACATCACTCTTCTCTATTAATAACACACGAACATGACTGGACAGGAGTGGATTCTGGGAATGATGTCACGTGACATCACTCTACTCTATTAATAACACAGGACATGACCGGAGAGGTGAGGATTCTGGGAAATATATCACATGACATCACTCTACTCTATTAATAACACAGGGACATGACCGGAGAGGTGAGGATTCTGGGAAATATGTCACATGACATCACTCTACTCTATTAATAACACAGGGACATGACCGGAGAGGGGAGGATTCTGGGAATGATGTCACATGACATTACGCTTCTCTATTAATAACACACGAACATGACTGGACAGGAGTGGATTCTGGGAATTATGTCACATGACATCACTCTACTCTATTAATAACACAGGGACATGACCGGAGAGGAGAGGATTCTGGGAAATATGTCACATAGCATCACTCTTCTCTATTAATAACACGTGGACATGACCGGAGAGGGGAGGATTCTGGGAATGATGTCACATGACATTACGCTTCTCTATTAATAACACAGAGACATGACTGGAGAGGTGAGGATTCTGGGAAATATGTCACATAGCATCACTCTTCTCTATTAATAACACGTGGACATGACCGGAGAGGGGAGGATTCTGGGAATGATGTCACATGACCTCACTCTTCTCTATTAATAACACAGGGACATGACTGGAGAGGTGAGGATTCTGGGAAATATGTCACATGACATCCCTCTTCTGTATTAATAACACAGAGACATGACCGGAGAGGTGAGGATTCTGGGAAATATGTCACATGACATCACTCTTCTCTATTAATGACACATGGACATGACTGGAGAGGTGAGAATCCTGGGAAATATGTTACATGACATCACTCTTCTCTATTAATAACACAGGACATGACCGGAGAGGTGAGGATTCTGGGAAATATGTCACATGACATCACTCTTCTCTATTAATAACAGGGACATGACTGGAGAGGTGAGGATTCTGGGAAATATGTCACATGACATCACTCCTCTCTATTAATAACACAGGGACATGACTGGAAAGGTGAGGATTCTGGGAAATATATCACATGACATCACTCTACTCTATTAATAACACAGGGACATGACCGGAGAGGTGAGGATTCTGGGAAATATGTCACATGACATCACTCTACTCTATTAATAACACAGGGACATGACCGGAGAGGGGAGGATTCTGGGAATGATGTCACATGACATTACGCTTCTCTATTAATAACACACGAACATGACTGGACAGGAGTGGATTCTGGGAATTATGTCACATGACATCACTCTACTCTATTAATAACACAGGGACATGACCGGAGAGGAGAGGATTCTGGGAAATATGTCACATAGCATCACTCTTCTCTATTAATAACACGTGGACATGACCGGAGAGGGGAGGATTCTGGGAATGATGTCACATGACATTACGCTTCTCTATTAATAACACAGAGACATGACTGGAGAGGTGAGGATTCTGGGAAATATGTCACATAGCATCACTCTTCTCTATTAATAACACGTGGACATGACCGGAGAGGGGAGGATTCTGGGAATGATGTCACATGACCTCACTCTTCTCTATTAATAACACAGGGACATGACTGGAGAGGTGAGGATTCTGGGAAATATGTCACATGACATCCCTCTTCTGTATTAATAACACAGAGACATGACCGGAGAGGTGAGGATTCTGGGAAATATGTCACATGACATCACTCTTCTCTATTAATGACACATGGACATGACTGGAGAGGTGAGAATCCTGGGAAATATGTTACATGACATCACTCTTCTCTATTAATAACACAGGACATGACCGGAGAGGTGAGGATTCTGGGAAATATGTCACATGACATCACTCTTCTCTATTAATAACAGGGACATGACTGGAGAGGTGAGGATTCTGGGAAATATGTCACATGACATCACTCCTCTCTATTAATAACACAGGGACATGACTGGAAAGGTGAGGATTCTGGGAAATATGTCACATGACATCACTCTTCTCTATTAATAACACAGGGACATGACCGGAGAGGTGAGGATTCTGGGAAATATGTCACATGACATCACTCTTCTCTATTAATAACACAGAGACATGACTGGAGAGGAGAGGATTCTGGGAAATATGTCACATGACATCACTCTTCTCTATTAATAACACAGGACATGACTGGAGAGGTGGGGATTCTGGGAATGATGTCACATGACATCACTCTTCTTTTTTAATAACACGGGGACATGACTGGAGAGGGGAGGATTCTGGGAGTGATGTCACATGACATCACTCTTCTCTATTAATGACACATGGACATGACTGGAGAGGTGAGGATTCTGGGAAATATGTCACATGACATCACTTCTCTATTAATAACACGAGGACATGACTGGAGAGGTGAGGATTCTGGGAATGATGTCACATGACATCACTCTACTCTATTAATAACACAGGGACATGACTGGAGAGGAGAGGATTCTGGGAAATATGTCATATGACATTATTCTTCTCTATTAATAACACAGGTACATGACCGGAGAGGGGAGGATTCTGGGAAATATGTCACATGACATCACTCTTCTCTATTAATAACACAGAGACATGACCGGAGAGGTGAGGATTCTGGGAAATATGTCACATGACATCACTCTTCTCTATTAATAACAGGGACATGACCGGAGAGGTGAGGATTCTGGGAAATATGTCACATGACATTATTCATCTCTATTAATAACACAGGGACATGACCGGAGAGGGGAGGATTCTGGGAAATATGTCACATGGCATCACTCTTCTCTATTAATAACACACGAACATGACTGGACAGGAGTGGATTCTGGGAATGATGTCACATGACATCACTCTACTCTATTAATAACACAGGACATGACCGGAGAGGTGAGGATTCTAGGAAATATGTCACATGACATCACTCTACTCTATTAATAACACAGGGACATGACCAGAGAGGTGAGGATTCTGGGAAATATGTCACATGACATCACTCTACTCTATTAATAACACAGGGACATGACCGGAGAGGAGAGGATTCTGGGAAATATGTCACATAGCATCACTCTTCTCTATTAATAACACGTGGACATGACCGGAGAGGGGAGGATTCTGGGAATGATGTCACATGACATTACGCTTCTCTATTAATAACACAGAGACATGACTGGAGAGGAGAGGATTCTGGGAATAATGTCACATGACATCACTCTGCTCTATTAATAACACAGGGACATGACCGGAGAGGTGAGGATTCTGAGAATGATGTCACATGGAATCACTCTTCTATATTAATAACACATGGACATGATCGGAGAGGTGAGGATTCTGGGAATGATGTCACATGACATCACTCTTCTCTATTAATAACACGGACATGACTGGAACGGTGAGGATTCTGGGAAATATGTCACATGACATCATTCTACTCTATTAATAACACAGGACATGATTGGAGAGGAGAGGATTCTGGGAAATATGTTACATGACATCACTCTTCTCTATTAATAACACATGGACATGTCCGGAGAGGGGAGGATTCTGGGAAATATGTCACATGACATCACTCTTCTCTATTAATAACACGGGAACATGACCGGAGAGGGGAGGATTATGGGAATGATGTCACATGACTTCACTCTTCCCTATTAATAACACAGGGACATGACTGGAGAGGAGAGGATTCTGGGAAATATGTTACGTGACATCACTCTTCTCTATTAACACAGGGACATGACTGGGGAGGTGAGGATTCTGGGAATGATGTCACATGACATCACTCTGCTCTATTCATAACACATGGACATGTCCGGAGAGGGGAGGATTCTGGGAAATATGTCACAGGACATCACTCTTCTCTATTAATAACACGGACATGACCGGAGAGGGGAGGATTATGGGAATGATGTCACATGACATCACTCTTCGCTATTAATAACACAGGGACATGACTGGAGAGGTGAGGATTCTGGGAAACATGTCACATGACCTCACTCTTCTCTATTAATAACACAGGGACATGACTGGAGAGGTGAGGATTCTGGGAAATATGTCACATGACCTCACTCTTCTCTATTAATAACACAGGACATGACTGGAGGTGAGGATTCTGGGAAATTTGTCACATGACATCACTCTTTTCTTAATAACACAGGGACATGACTGGAGAGGAGAGGATTCTGGGAAATATGTCACATGACAACACTCTTCTCTATTAATAACACAGAGACATGACCGGAGAAGTGAGGATTCTGGGAAATATGTCACATGACATCACTCTTCTCTATTAATAACACAGGGACATGACTGGAGAGGTGAGGATTCTGGGAAATATGTCACATGACATCACTCTTCTCTATTAATAACACATGGACATGACTGGAGAGGTGAGGATTCTGGGAAATATGTCACATGACATCACTCTTCTCTATTAATAACACAGGACATGACCGGAGAGGAGAGGATTCTAGGAATGATGTCACATGACATCACTCTGCTCTATTAATAACACAGGGACATGTCCGGAGAGGTGAGGATTCTGGGAAATATGTCACATGACATCACTCTTCTCTATTAATAACACAGGGACATGACTGGAGAGGGGAGGATTCTGGGAAATATATCACATGACATCACTCTTCTCTATTAATAACACGGGGACATGAGGTGAGGTGAGGATTCAGGGAAATATGTCACATGACATCACTCTTCTCTATTAATAACAGGGACATGACTGGAGAGGTGAGGATTCTGGGAAATATGTCACATGACATCACTTCTCTATTAATAACACGAGGACATGAGTGGAGAGGTGAGGATTCTGGGAAATATGTCACATGGCATTATTCTTCTCTATTAATAACACAGGGACATGACCGGAGAGGGGAGGATTCTGGGAAATATGTCACGTGACATCACTCTTCTCTATTAATAACACACGAACATGACTGGACAGGAGTGGATTCTGGGAATGATGTCACATGACATCACTCTACTCTATTAATAACACAGGGACATGACCGGAGAGGAGAGGATTATGGGAAATATGTCACATAGCATCACTCTTCTCTATTAATAACACGTGGACATGACCGGAGAGGAGAGGATTCTGGGAAATATGTCACATAGCATCACTCTTCTCTATTAATAACACGTGGACATGACCGGAGAGGGGAGGATTCTGGGAATGATGTCACATGACATTACGCTTCTCTATTAATAACACAGAGACATGACTGGAGAGGAGAGGATTCTGGGAATAATGTCACATGACCTCACTCTTCTCTATTAATAACACAGGGACATGACTGGAGAGGTGAGGATTCTGGGAATAATGTCACATGACCTCACTCTTCTCTATTAATAACACAGGGACATGACTGGAGAGGGGAGGATTCTGGGAAATATGTCACATGACATCACTCTTCTCTATTAATAACACAGGGACTTGGCTGGAGAGGTGAGGATTCTGGGAAATATGTTACATGACATCACTCTTCTCTATTAATAACACAGAGACATGACTGGAGAGGAGAGGATTCTGGGAAATATGTCACATGACATCACTCTTCTCTATTAATAACACAGGACATGACCGGAGAGGTGAGGATTCTGGGAAATATGTCACATGACATCACTCTTCTCTATTAATAACAGGGACATGACTGGAGAGGTGAGGATTCTGGGAAATATGTCACATGACATCACTCCTCTCTATTAATAACACAGGGACATGACTGGAGAGGTGAGGATTCTGGGAAATATGTCGCATGACATCACTCTTCTCTATTAATAACACAGGGACATGACCGGAGAGGTGAGGATTCTGGGAAATATGTCGCATGACATCACTCTTCTCTATTAATAACACAGAGACATGACTGGAGAGGAGAGGATTCTGGGAAATATGTCACATGACATCACTCTTCTCTATTAATAACACAGGACATGACTGGAGAGGTGGGGATTCTGGGAATGATGTCACATGACATCACTCTTCTTTTTTAATAACACGGGGACATGACTGGAGAGGGGAGGATTCTGGGAGTGATGTCACATGACATCACTCTTCTCAATTAATAATACAGGACATGACTGGAGAGGTGAGGATTCTGGGAAATATGTCACATGACATCACTCTTCTCTATTAATGACACATGGACATGACTGGAGAGGTGAGGATTCTGGGAAATATGTCACATGACATCACTTCTCTATTAATAACACGAGGACATGACTGGAGAGGTGAGGATTCTGGGAATGATGTCACATGACATTATTCTTCTCTATTAATAACACAGGTACATGACCGGAGAGGGGAGGATTCTGGGAAATATGTCACATGACATCACTCTTCTCTATTAATAACACAGGGACATGACTGGAGAGGTGAGGATTCTGGGAAATATGTCACATGACATCCCTCTTCTCTATTAATAACACAGAGACATGACCGGAGAGATGAGGATTCTGGGAAATATGTCACATGACATCACTTCTCTATTAATAACACGAGGACATGACTGGAGAGGTGAGGATTCTGGGAAATATGTCACATGACATCACTCTTCTCTATTAATAACACAGAGACATGACTGGAGAGGATTCTGGGAAATATGTCACATGACATCACTCTTCTCTATTAATAACACAGGACATGACTGGAGAGGTGGGGATTCTGGGAATGATGTCACATGACATCACTCTTCTTTTTTAATAACACGTGGACATGACCGGAGAGGAGAGGATTCTGGGAAATATGTCACATAGCATCACTCTTCTCTATTAATAACACGTGGACATGACCGGAGAGGGGAGGATTCTGGGAATGATGTCACATGACATTACGCTTCTCTATTAATAACACAGAGACATGACTGGAGAGGAGAGGATTCTGGGAATAATGTCACATGACCTCACTCTTCTCTATTAATAACACAGGGACATGACTGGAGAGGTGAGGATTCTGGGAATAATGTCACATGACCTCACTCTTCTCTATTAATAACACAGGGACATGACTGGAGAGGTGAGGATTCTGGGAATAATGTCACATGACCTCACTCTTCTCTATTAATAACACAGGGACATGACTGGAGAGGGGAGGATTCTGGGAAATATGTCACATGACATCACTCTTCTCTATTAATAACACAGGGACTTGGCTGGAGAGGTGAGGATTCTGGGAAATATGTTACATGACATCACTCTTCTCTATTAATAACACAGAGACATGACTGGAGAGGAGAGGATTCTGGGAAATATGTCACATGACATCACTCTTCTCTATTAATAACACAGGACATGACCGGAGAGGTGAGGATTCTGGGAAATATGTCACATGACATCACTCTTCTCTATTAATAACAGGGACATGACTGGAGAGGTGAGGATTCTGGGAAATATGTCACATGACATCACTCCTCTCTATTAATAACACAGGGACATGACTGGAGAGGTGAGGATTCTGGGAAATATGTCGCATGACATCACTCTTCTCTATTAATAACACAGGGACATGACCGGAGAGGTGAGGATTCTGGGAAATATGTCACATGACATCACTCTTCTCTATTAATAACACAGAGACATGACTGGAGAGGAGAGGATTCTGGGAAATATGTCACATGACATCACTCTTCTCTATTAATAACACAGGACATGACTGGAGAGGTGGGGATTCTGGGAATGATGTCACATGACATCACTCTTCTTTTTTAATAACACGGGGACATGACTGGAGAGGGGAGGATTCTGGGAGTGATGTCACATGACATCACTCTTCTCTATTAATGACACATGGACATGACTGGAGAGGTGAGGATTCTGGGAAATATGTCACATGACATCACTTCTCTATTAATAACACGAGGACATGACTGGAGAGGTGAGGATTCTGGGAATGATGTCACATGACATTATTCTTCTCTATTAATAACACAGGTACATGACCGGAGAGGGGAGGATTCTGGGAAATATGTCACATGACATCACTCTTCTCTATTAATAACACAGGGACATGACTGGAGAGGTGAGGATTCTGGGAAATATGTCACATGACATCCCTCTTCTCTATTAATAACACAGAGACATGACCGGAAAGATGAGGATTCTGGGAAATATGTCACATGACATCACTTCTCTATTAATAACACGAGGACATGACTGGAGAAGTGAGGATTCTGGGAAATATGTCACATGACATCACTCTTCTCTATTAATAACACAGAGACATGACTGGAGAG
The DNA here is from genome assembly GCF_050947455.1 of Rhinoderma darwinii. NCBI lineage: Eukaryota > Metazoa > Chordata > Amphibia > Anura > Rhinodermatidae > Rhinoderma > Rhinoderma darwinii. The sequence continues at coordinate 99,270,869 of NC_134697.1, read as the reverse complement.
GATTCTGGGAAATATGTCACATGACATCACTCTTCTCTATTAATAACACAGGACATGACTGGAGAGGTGGGGATTCTGGGAATGATGTCACATGACATCACTCTTCTTTTTTAATAACACGGGGACATGACTGGAGAGGGGAGGATTCTGGGAGTGATGTCACATGACATCACTCTTTTCTATTAATAATACAGGACATGACTGGAGAGGTGAGGATTCTGGGAAATATGTCACATGATATCACTCTTCTCTATTAATGACACATGGACATGACTGGAGAGGTGAGGATTCTGGGAAATATGTCACATGACATCACTTCTCTATTAATAACACGAGGACATGACTGGAGAGGTGAGGATTCTGGGAATGATGTCACATGACATTATTCTTCTCTATTAATAACACAGGTACATGACCGGAGAGGGGAGGATTCTGGGAAATATGTCACATGACATCACTCTTCTCTATTAATAACACAGGGACATGACTGGAGAGGTGAGGATTCTGGGAAATATGTCACATGACATCCCTCTTCTCTATTAATAACACAGAGACATGACCGGAGAGGTGAGGATTCTGGGAAATATGTCACATGACATCACTCTTCTCTATTAATGACACATGGACATGACTGGAGAGGAGAGGATTCTGGGAAATATGTCACATGACATCACTCTTCTCTATTAATAACACAGGACATGACTGGAGAGGTGGGGATTCTGGGAATGATGTCACATGACATCACTCTTCTTTTTTAATAACACGGGGACATGACTGGAGAGGGGAGGATTCTGGGAGTGATGTCACATGACATTATTCTTCTCTATTAATAACACAGGTACATGACTGGAGAGGTGAGGATTCTGGGAAATATGTCACATGACATCACTCTTCTCTATTAATAACACAGAGACATGACTGGAGAGGAGAGGATTCTGGGAATGATGTCACATGACATCACTCTACTCTATTAATAACACAGGGACATGACTGGAGAGGAGAGGATTCTGGGAAATATGTCATATGACATTATTCTTCTCTATTAATAACACAGGTACATGACCGGAGAGGGGAGGATTCTGGGAAATATGTCACATGACATCACTCTTCTCTATTAATAACACAGGGACATGACTGGAGAGGTGAGGATTCTGGGAAATATGTCACATGACATCCCTCTTCTCTATTAATAACACAGAGACATGACCGGAGAGGTGAGGATTCTGGGAAATATGTCACATGACATCACTCTTCTCTATTAATAACAGGGACATGACCGGAGAGGTGAGGATTCTGGGAAATATGTCACATGACATTATTCTTCTCTATTAATAACACAGGGACATGACCGGAGAGGGGAGGATTCTGGGAAATATGTCACATGGCATCACTCTTCTCTATTAATAACACACGAACATGACTGGACAGGAGTGGATTCTGGGAATGATGTCACATGACATCACTCTACTCTATTAATAACACAGGACATGATCGGAGAGGTGAGGATTCTAGGAAATATGTCACATGACATCACTCTACTCTATTAATAACACAGGGACATGACCAGAGAGGTGAGGATTCTGGGAAATATGTCACATGACATCACTCTACTCTATTAATAACACAGGGACATGACCGGAGAGGAGAGGATTCTGGGAAATATGTCACATAGCATCACTCTTCTCTATTAATAACACGTGGACATGACCGGAGAGGGGAGGATTCTGGGAATGATGTCACATGACATTACGCTTCTCTATTAATAACACAGAGACATGACTGGAGAGGAGAGGATTCTGGGAATAATGTCACATGACATCACTCTGCTCTATTAATAACACAGGGACATGACCGGAGAGGTGAGGATTCTGAGAATGATGTCACATGGCATCACTCTTCTATATTAATAACACATGGACATGATCGGAGAGGTGAGGATTCTGGGAATGATGTCACATGACATCACTCTTCTCTATTAATAACACGGACATGACTGGAACGGTGAGGATTCTGGGAAATATGTCACATGACATCACTCTACTCTATTAATAACACAGGACATGATTGGAGAGGAGAGGATTCTGGGAAATATGTTACATGACATCACTCTTCTCTATTAATAACACATGGACATGTCCGGAGAGGGGAGGATTCTGGGAAATATGTCACATGACATCACTCTTCTCTATTAATAACACGGGAACATGACCGGAGAGGGGAGGATTATGGGAATGATGTCACATGACTTCACTCTTCCCTATTAATAACACAGGGACATGACTGGAGAGGAGAGGATTCTGGGAAATATGTTACGTGACATCACTCTTCTCTATTAACACAGGGACATGACTGGGGAGGTGAGGATTCTGGGAATGATGTCACATGACATCACTCTGCTCTATTAATAACACATGGACATGTCCGGAGAGGGGAGGATTCTGGGAAATATGTCACAGGACATCACTCTTCTCTATTAATAACACGGACATGACCGGAGAGGGGAGGATTATGGGAATGATGTCACATGACATCACTCTTCGCTATTAATAACACAGGGACATGACTGGAGAGGTGAGGATTCTGGGAAACATGTCACATGACCTCACTCTTCTCTATTAATAACACAGGGACATGACTGGAGAGGTGAGGATTCTGGGAAATATGTCACATGACCTCACTCTTCTCTATTAATAACACAGGACATGACTGGAGGTGAGGATTCTGGGAAATTTGTCACATGACATCACTCTTTTCTTAATAACACAGGGACATGACTGGAGAGGAGAGGATTCTGGGAAATATGTCACATGACAACACTCTTCTCTATTAATAACACAGAGACATGACCGGAGAAGTGAGGATTCTGGGAAATATGTCACATGACATCACTCTTCTCTATTAATAACACAGGGACATGACTGGAGAGGTGAGGATTCTGGGAAATATGTCACATGACATCACTCTTCTCTATTAATAACACATGGACATGACTGGAGAGGTGAGGATTCTGGGAAATATGTCACATGACATCACTCTTCTCTATTAATAACACAGGACATGACCGGAGAGGAGAGGATTCTAGGAATGATGTCACATGACATCACTCTTCTCTATTAATAACACGGGGACATGAGGAGAGGTGAGGATTCTGGGAAATATGTCACATGACATCACTTCTCTATTAATAACACGAGGACATGAGTGGAGAGGTGAGGATTCTGGGAAATATGTCACATGGCATTATTCTTCTCTATTAATAACACAGGGACATGACCGGAGAGGGGAGGATTCTGGGAAATATGTCACGTGACATCACTCTTCTCTATTAATAACACACGAACATGACTGGACAGGAGTGGATTCTGGGAATGATGTCACATGACATCACTCTACTCTATTAATAACACAGGGACATGACCGGAGAGGAGAGGATTCTGGGAAATATGTCACATAGCATCACTCTTCTCTATTAATAACACGTGGACATGACCGGAGAGGTGAGGATTCTGGGAAATATGTCACATTGCATCACTCTTCTCTATTAATAACACGTGGACATGACCGGAGAGGGGAGGATTCTGGGAATGATGTCACATGACATTACGCTTCTCTATTAATAACACAGAGACATGACTGGAGAGGAGAGGATTCTGGGAATAATGTCACATGACCTCACTCTTCTCTATTAATAACACAGGGACATGACTGGAGAGGTGAGGATTCTGGGAATAATGTCACATGACCTCACTCTTCTCTATTAATAACACAGGGACATGACTGGAGAGGGGAGGATTCTGGGAAATATGTCACATGACATCACTCTTCTCTATTAATAACACAGGGACTTGGCTGGAGAGGTGAGGATTCTGGGAAATATGTTACATGACATCACTCTTCTCTATTAATAACACAGAGACATGACTGGAGAGGAGAGGATTCTGGGAAATATGTCACATGACATCACTCTTCTCTATTAATAACACAGGACATGACCGGAGAGGTGAGGATTCTGGGAAATATGTCACATGACATCACTCTTCTCTATTAATAACAGGGACATGACTGGAGAGTTGAGGATTCTGGGAAATATGTCACATGACATCACTCCTCTCTATTAATAACACAGGGACATGACTGGAGAGGTGAGGATTCTGGGAAATATGTCACATGACATCACTCTTCTCTATTAATAATACAGGGACATGACCGGAGAGGTGAGGATTCTGGGAAATATGTCACATGACATCACTCTTCTCTATTAATAACACAGAGACATGACTGGAGAGGAGAGGATTCTGGGAAATATGTCACATGACATCACTCTTCTCTATTAATAACACAGGACATGACTGGAGAGGTGGGGATTCTGGGAATGATGTCACATGACATCACTCTTCTTTTTTAATAACACGGGGACATGACTGGAGAGGGGAGGATTCTGGGAGTGATGTCACATGACATCACTCTTCTCAATTAATAATACAGGACATGACTGGAGAGGTGAGGATTCTGGGAAATATGTCACATGACATCACTTCTCTATTAATAACACGAGGACATGACTGGAGAGGTGAGGATTCTGGGAATGATGTCACATGACATTATTCTTCTCTATTAATAACACAGGTACATGACCGGAGAGGGGAGGATTCTGGGAAATATGTCACATGACATCACTCTTCTCTATTAATAACACAGGGACATGACTGGAGAGGTGAGGATTCTGGGAAATATGTCACATGACATCCCTCTTCTCTATTAATAACACAGAGACATGACCGGAGAGATGAGGATTCTGGGAAATATGTCACATGACATCACTTCTCTATTAATAACACGAGGACATGACTGGAGAGGTGAGGATTCTGGGAAATATGTCACATGACATCACTCTTCTCTATTAATAACACAGAGACATGACTGGAGAGGATTCTGGGAAATATGTCACATGACATCACTCTTCTCTATTAATAACACAGGACATGACTGGAGAGGTGGGGATTCTGGGAATGATGTCACATGACATCACTCTTCTTTTTTAATAACACGGGGACATGACTGGAGAGGGGAGGATTCTGGGAAATATGTCACATGACATCACTCTTCTCTATTAATGACACATGGACATGACTGGAGAGGTGAGAATCCTGGGAAATATGTTACATGACATCACTCTTCTCTATTAATAACACAGGACATGACCGGAGAGGTGAGGGTTCTGGGAAATATGTCACATGACATCACTCTTCTCTATTAATAACAGGGACATGACTGGAGAGGTGAGGATTCTGGGAAATATGTCACATGACATCACTTCTCTATTAATAACACGAGGACATGACTGGAGAGGTGAGGATTCTGGGAAATATGTCACATGACATCACTCTTGTCTATTAATAACACACGAACATGACTGGACAGGAGTGGATTCTGGGAATGATGACACATGACATCACTCTACTCTATTAATAACACAGGACATGACCGGAGAGGAGAGGATTCTAGGAATGATGTCACATGACATCACTCTGCTCTATTAATAACACAGGGACATGTCCGGAGAGGTGAGGATTCTGGGAAATATGTCACATGACATCACTCTTCTCTATTAATAACACAGGGACATGACTGGAGAGGGTAGGATTCTGGGAAATATATCACATGACATCACTCTTCTCTATTAATAACACGGGGACATGAGGTGAGGTGACGATTCAGGGAAATATGTCACATGACATCACTCTTCTCTATTAATAACGGACATGACTGGAGAGGTGAGGATTCTGGGAAATATGTCACATGACATCACTTCTCTATTAATAACACGAGGACATGAGTGGAGAGGTGAGGATTCTGGGAAATATGTCACATGGCATTATTCTTCTCTATTAATAACACAGGGACATGACCGGAGAGGGGAGGATTCTGGGAAATATGTCACATGACATCACTCTTCTCTATTAATAACACACGAACATGACTGGACAGGAGTGGATTCTGGGAATGATGTCACATGACATCACTCTACTCTATTAATAACACAGGGACATGACCGGAGAGGAGAGGATTCTGGGAAATATGTCACATAGCATCACTCTTCTCTATTAATAACACGTGGACATGACCGGAGAGGAGAGGATTCTGGGAAATATGTCACATAGCATCACTCTTCTCTATTAATAACACGTGGACATGACCGGAGAGGGGAGGATTCTGGGAATGATGTCACATGACATTACGCTTCTCTATTAATAACACAGAGACATGACTGGAGAGGAGAGGATTCTGGGAATAATGTCACATGACCTCACTCTTCTCTATTAATAACACAGGGACATGACTGGAGAGGTGAGGATTCTGGGAATAATGTCACATGACCTCACTCTTCTCTATTAATAACACAGAGACATGACTGGAGAGGAGAGGATTCTGGGAAATATGTCACATGACATCACTCTTCTCTATTAATAACACAGGGCATGACCGGAGAGGTGAGGATTCTGGGAAATATGTCACATGACATCACTCTTCTCTATTAATAACAGGGACATGACTGGAGAGGTGAGGATTCTGGGAAATATGTCACATGACATCACTCCTCTCTATTAATAACACAGGGACATGACTGGAGATGTGAGGATTCTGGGAAATATGTCACATGACATCACTCTTCTCTATTAATAACACAGGGACATGACCGGAGAGGTGAGGATTCTGGGAAATATGTCACATGACATCACTCTTCTCTATTAATAACACAGACATGACTGGAGAGGAGAGGATTCTGGGAAATATGTCACATGACATCACTCTTCTCTATTAATAACACAGGACATGACTGGAGAGGTGGGGATTCTGGGAATGATGTCACATGACATCACTCTTCTTTTTTAATAATGGGGACATGACTGGAGAGGGGAGGATTCTGGGAGTGATGTCACATGACATCACTCTTCTCTATTAATAATACAGGACATGACTGGAGAGGTGAGGATTCTGGGAAATATGTCACATGACATCACTCTTCTCTATTAATGACACATGGACATGACTGGAGAGGTGAGGATTCTGGGAAATATGTCACATGACATCACTTCTCTATTAATAACACGAGGACATGACTGGAGAGGTGAGGATTCTGGGAATGATGTCACATGACATTATTCTTCTCTATTAATAACACAGGTACATGACCGGAGAGGGGAGGATTCTGGGAAATATGTCACATGACATCACTCTTCTCTATTAATAACACAGGGACATGACTGGAGAGGTGAGGATTCTGGGAAATATGTCACATGACATCCCTCTTCTCTATTAATAACACAGAGACATGACCGGAGAGGTGAGGATTCTGGGAAATATGTCACATGACATCACTCTTCTCTATTAATAACACATGGACATGACTGGAGAGGTGAGAATCCTGGGAAATATGTTACATGACATCACTCTTCTCTATTAATAACACAGGACATGACCGGAGAGGTGAGGATTCTGGGAAATATGTCACATGACATCACTCTTCTCTATTAATAACAGGGACATGACTGGAGAGGTGAGGATTCTGGGAAATATGTCACATGACATCACTTCTCTATTAATAACACGAGGACATGACTGGAGAGGTGAGGATTCTGGGAAATATGTCACATGACATCACTCTTCTCTATTAATAACACACGAACATGACTGGACAGGAGTGGATTCTGGGAATGATGTCACATGACATCACTCTACTCTATTAATAACACAGGGACATGACCGGAGAGGATTCTGGGAATGATGTCACATGACATTACGCTTCTCTATTAATAACACAGAGATATGATTGGAGAGGAGAGGATTCTGGGAATAATGTCACATGACATCACTCTTTATTAATAACACAAGGACATTACTGGAGAGGAGAGGATTCTGGGAATAATGTCACATGACATCACTCTGCTCTATTAATAACACAGGGACATGACCGGAGAGGTGAGGATTCTGGGAATGATGCCACATGGCATCACTCTTCTATATTAATAACACATGGACATGATCGGAGAGGTGAGGATTCTGGGAATGATGTCACATGACATCACTCTTCTCTATTAATAACACGGGGACATGACCGGAGAGGGGAGGATTATGGGAATGATGTCACATGACATCACTCTTCCCTATTAATAACACAGGGACATGACTGGAGAGGAGAGGATTCTGGGAAATATGTTACGTGACATCACTCTTCTCTATTAACACAGGGACATGACTGGGGAGGTGAGGATTCTGGGAATGATGTCACATGACATCACTCTGCTCTATTAATAACACATGGACATGTCCGGAGAGGGGAGGATTCTGGGAAATATCTCACATGACATCACTCTTCTCTATTAATAACACGGGGACATGACCGGAGAGGGGAGGATTATGGGAATGATGTCACATGACATCACTCTTCGCTATTAATAACACAGGGACATGACTGGAGAGGTGAGGATTCTGGGCAATATGTCACATGACCTCACTCTTCTCTATTTATAACACAGGACATGACGAGGTGAGGATTCTGGGAAATTTGTCACGTGACAACACTCTTCTCTATTAATAACACAGAGACATGACCGGAGAAGTGAGGATTCTGGGAAATATGTCACATGACATCACTCTTCTCTATTAATAACACAGGGACATGACTGGAGAGGTGAGGATTCTGGGAAATATGTCACATGACATCACTCTTCTCTATTAATAACACAGGAAATGACTGGAGAGGATTCTGGGAAATATGTCACATGACATCAGTCTTTATTAATAACACAGGGACATGACTGGAGAGGTGAGAATTCTGGGAAATATGTCACATGACATCACTCTTCTCTATTAATAACACAGGGACATGATTGGAGAGGTGAGGATTCTGGGAATGATGTCACATGACATCACTCTTCTCTATTAATAACACAAGACATGACTGGAGAGGTGAGGATTCTGGGAAATATGTCACATGGCATTATTCTTCTCTATTAATAACACAGGGACATGACCGGAGAGGGGAGGATTCTGGGAAATATGTCACATGACATCACTCTTCTCTATTAATAACACTTGGACATGACCGGAGAGGGGAGGATTCTGGGAAATATGTCACATAGCATCACTCTTCTCTATTAATAACACTTGGACATGACCGGAGAGGAGAGGATTCTGGGAAATATGTCACATAGCATCACTCTTCTCTATTAATAACACTTGGACATGACCGGAGAGGGGAGGATTCTGGGAATGATGTCACATGACATTACGCTTCTCTTTTAATAACACAGAGACATGACTGGAGAGGAGAGGATTCTGGGAATAATGTCACATGACCTCACTCTTCTCTATTAATAACACAGGGACATGACTGGAGAGATGAGGATTCTGGGAATAATGTCACATGAGCTCACTCTTCTCTATTAATAACACAGAGACATGACTGGAGAGGAGAGGATTCTGGGAAATATGTCACATGACATCACTCTTCTCTATTAATAACACAGGGCATGACCGGAGAGGTGAGGATTCTGGGAAATATGTCACATGACATCACTCTTCTCTATTAATAACAGGGACATGACTGGAGAGGTGAGGATTCTGGGAAATATGTCACATGACATCACTCCTCTCTATTAATAACACAGGGACATGACTGGAGAGGTGAGGATTCTGGGAAATATGTCACATGACATCACTCTTCTCTATTAATAACACAGGGACATGACCGGAGAGGTGAGGATTCTGGGAAATATGTCACATGACATCACTCTTCTCTATTAATAACACAGAGACATGACTGGAGAGGAGAGGATTCTGGGAAATATGTCACATGACTTCACTCTTCTCTATTAATAACACAGGACATGACTGGAGAGGTGGGGATTCTGGGAATGATGTCACATGACATCACTCTTCTTTTTTAATAACACGGGGACATGACTGGAGAGGGGAGGATTCTGGGAGTGATGTCACATGACATCACTCTTCTCTATTAATAATACAGGACATGACTGGAGAGGTGAGGATTCTGGGAAATATGTCACATGACATCACTTCTCTATTAATAACACGAGGACATGACTGGAGAGGTGAGGATTCTGGGAATGATGTCACATGACATTATTCTTCTCTATTAATAACACAGGTACATGACCGGAGAGGGGAGGATTCTGGGAAATATGTCACATGACATCACTCTTCTCTATTAATAACACAGGGACATGACTGGAGAGGTGAGGATTCTGGGAAATATGTCACATGACATCCCTCTTCTCTATTAATAACACAGAGACATGACCGGAGAGGTGAGGATTCTGGGAAATATGTCACATGACATCACTCTTCTCTATTAATGACACATGGACATGACTGGAGAGGTGAGAATCCTGGGAAATATGTTACATGACATCACTCTTCTCTATTAATAACACAGGACATGACCGGAGAGGTGAGGATTCTGGGAAATATGTCACATGACATCACTCTTCTCTATTAATAACAGGGACATGACTGGAGAGGTGAGGATTCTGGGAAATATGTCACATGACATCACTTCTCTATTAATAACACGAGGACATGACTGGAGAGGTGAGGATTCTGGGAAATATGTCACATAACATCACTCTTGTCTATTAATAACACACGAACATGACTGGACAGGAGTGGATTCTGGGAATGATGTCACATGATATCACTCTACTCTATTAATAACACAGGACATGACCGGAGAGAAGAGGATTCTAGGAATGATGTCACATGACATCACTCTGCTCTATTAATAACACAGGGACATGTCCGGAGAGGTGAGGATTCTGGGAAATATGTCACATGACATCACTCTTCTCTATTAATAACACAGGGACATGACTGGAGAGGGGAGGATTCTGGGAAATATATCACATGATATCACTCTTCTCTATTAATAACACGGGGACATGAGGTGAGGTGAGGATTCAGGGAAATATGTCACATGACATCACTCTTCTCTATTAATAACAGGGACATGACTGGAGAGGTGAGGATTCTGGGAAATATGTCACATGACATCACTTCTCTATTAATAACACGAGGACATGAGTGGAGAGGTGAGGATTCTGGGAAATATGTCACATGGCATTATTCTTCTCTATTAATAACACAGGGACATGACCGGAGAGGGGAGGATTCTGGGAAATATGTCACATGACATCACTCTTCTCTATTAATAACACACGAACATGACTGGACAGGAGTGGATTCTGGGAATGATGTCACATGACATCACTCTACTCTATTAATAACACAGGGACATGACCGGAGAGGAGAGGATTCTGGGAAATATGTGACATAGCATCACTCTTCTCTATTAATAACACGTGGACATGACCGGGGAGGTGAGGATTCTGGGAATGATGTCACATGACATCACTCTGCTCTATTAATAACACATGGACATGTCCGGAGAGGGGAGGATTCTGGGAAATATGTCACATGACATCACTCTACTCTATTAATAACACAGGGACATGACCGGAGAGGTGAGGATTCTGGGAAATATGTCACATGACATCACTCTACTCTATTAATAACACAGGGACATGACCGGAGAGGAGAGGATTCTGGGAAATATGTCACATAGCATCACTCTTCTCTATTAATAACACGTGGACATGTCCGGAGAGGGGAGGATTCTGGGAATGATGTCACATGACATTACGCTTCTCTATTAATAACACAGAGACATGACTGGAGAGGAGAGGATTCTGGGAATAATGTCACATGACATCACTCTGCTCTATTAATAACACAGGGACATGACCGGAGAGGTGAGGATTCTGGGAATGATGTCACATGGCATCACTCTTCTATATTAATAACACATGGACATGATCGGAGAGGTGAGGATTCTGGGAATGATGTCACATGACATCACTCTTCTCTATTAATAACACAGGGACATGACTGGAGCGGTGAGGATTCTGGGAAATATGTCACATGACATCACTCTACTCTATTAATAACACAGGACATGATTGGAGAGGAGAGGATTCTGGGAAATATGTTACGTGACATCACTCTTCTCTATTAACACAGGGACATGACTGGGGAAGTGAGGATTCTGGGAATGATGTCACATGACATCACTCTGCTCTATTAATAACACGGGGACATGATCGGAGAGGTGAGGATTCTGGGAATGATGTCACATGATATCACTCTTCTCTATTAATAACACATGGACATGTCCGGAGAGGGGAGGATTCTGGGAAATATGTCACATGACATCACTCTTCTCTATTAATAACACGGGGACATGACCGGAGAGGGGAGGATTATGGGAATGATGTCACATGACATCACTCTTCCCTATTAATAACACAGGGACATGACTGGAGAGGAGAGGATTCTGGGAAATATGTTACGTGACATCACTCTTCTCTATTAACACAGGGACATGACTGGGGAGGTGAGGATTCTGGGAATGATGTCACATGACATCACTCTGCTCTATTAATAACACATGGACATGACCGGAGGGGGGAGGATTCTGGGAAATATGTCACATGACATGTCTCTTCTCTATTAATAACACAGGGACATGACCGGAGAGGGGAGGATTATGGGAATGATGTCACATGACATCACTCTTCGCTATTAATAACACAGGGACATGACTGGAGAGGTGAGGATTCTGGGAAATATGTCACATGACCTCACTCTTCTCTATTAATAACACAGGGACATGACTGGAGAGGTGAGGATTCTGGGAAATATGTCACATGACCTCACTCTTCTCTATTAATAACACAGGACATGACTGGAGGTGAGGATTCTGGGAAATTTGTCACATGACATCACTCTTTTCTTAATAACACAGGGACATGACTGGAGAGGAGAGGATTCTGGGAAATATGTCACATGACAACACTCTTCTCTATTAATAACACAGAGACATGACCGGAGAAGTGAGGATTCTGGGAAATATGTCACATGACATCACTCTTCTCTATTAATAACACAGGGACATGACTGGAGAGGTGAGGATTCTGGGAAATATGTCACATGACATCACTCTTCTCTATTAATAACACATGGACATGACTGGAGAGGTGAGGATTCTGGGAAATATGTCACATGACATCACTCTTCTCTATTAATAACGCAGGACATGACCGGAGAGGAGAGGATTCTAGGAATGATGTCACATGACATCACTCTTCTCTATTAATAACACGGGGACATGAGGTGAGGTGAGGATTCAGGGAAATATGTCACATGACATCACTCTTCTCTATTAATAACAGGGACATGACTGGAGAGGTGAGGATTCTGGGAAATATGTCACATGACATCACTTCTCTATTAATAACACGAGGACATGAGTGGAGAGGTGAGGATTCTGGGAAATATGTCACATGGCATTATTCTTCTCTATTAATAACACAGGGACATGACCGGAGAGGGGAGGATTCTGGGAAATATGTCACGTGACATCACTCTTCTCTATTAATAACACACGAACATGACTGGACAGGAGTGGATTCTGGGAATGATGTCACATGACATCACTCTACTCTATTAATAACACAGGGACATGACCGGAGAGGAGAGGATTCTGGGAAATATGTCACATAGCATCACTCTTCTCTATTAATAACACGTGGACATGACCGGAGAGGAGAGGATTCTGGGAAATATGTCACATTGCATCACTCTTCTCTATTAATAACACGTGGACATGACCGGAGAGGGGAGGATTCTGGGAATGATGTCACATGACATTACGCTTTTTCTATTAATAACACAGAGACATGACTGGAGAGGAGAGGATTCTGGGAATAATGTCACATGACCTCACTCTTCTCTATTAATAACACAGGGACATGACTGGAGAGGTGAGGATTCTGGGAATAATGTCACATGACCTCACTCTTCTCTATTAATAACACAGGGACATGACTGGAGAGGGGAGGATTCTGGGAAATATGTCACATGACATCACTCTTCTCTATTAATAACACAGGGACTTGGCTGGAGAGGTGAGGATTCTGGGAAATATGTTACATGACATCACTCTTCTCTATTAATAACACAGAGACATGACTGGAGAGGAGAGGATTCTGGGAAATATGTCACATGACATCACTCTTCTCTATTAATAACACAGGACATGACCGGAGAGGTGAGGATTCTGGGAAATATGTCACATGACATCACTCTTCTCTATTAATAACAGGGACATGACTGGAGAGTTGAGGATTCTGGGAAATATGTCACATGACATCACTCCTCTCTATTAATAACACAGGGACATGACTGGAGAGGTGAGGATTCTGGGAAATATGTCACATGACATCACTCTTCTCTATTAATAATACAGGGACATGACCGGAGAGGTGAGGATTCTGGGAAATATGTCACATGACATCACTCTTCTCTATTAATAACACAGAGACATGACTGGAGAGGAGAGGATTCTGGGAAATATGTCACATGACATCACTCTTCTCTATTAATAACACAGGACATGACTGGAGAGGTGGGGATTCTGGGAATGATGTCACATGACATCACTCTTCTTTTTTAATAACACGGGGACATGACTGGAGAGGGGAGGATTCTGGGAGTGATGTCACATGACATCACTCTTCTCAATTAATAATACAGGACATGACTGGAGAGGTGAGGATTCTGGGAAATATGTCACATGACATCACTCTTCTCTATTAATGACACATGGACATGACTGGAGAGGTGAGGATTCTGGGAAATATGTCACATGACATCACTTCTCTATTAATAACACGAGGACATGACTGGAGAGGTGAGGATTCTGGGAAATATGTCACATGACATCCCTCTTCTCTATTAATAACACAGAGACATGACCGGAGAGATGAGGATTCTGGGAAATATGTCACATGACATCACTTCTCTATTAATAACACGAGGACATGACTGGAGAGGTGAGGATTCTGGGAAATATGTCACATGACATCACTCTTCTCTATTAATAACACAGAGACATGACTGGAGAGGATTCTGGGAAATATGTCACATGACATCACTCTTCTCTATTAATAACACAGGACATGACTGGAGAGGTGGGGATTCTGGGAATGATGTCACATGACATCACTCTTCTTTTTTAATAACACGGGGACATGACTGGAGAGGGGAGGATTCTGGGAGTGATGTCACATGACATCACTCTTTTCTATTAATAATACAGGACATGACTGGAGAGGTGAGGATTCTGGGAAATATGTCACATGATATCACTCTTCTCTATTAATGACACATGGACATGACTGGAGAGGTGAGGATTCTGGGAAATATGTCACATGACATCACTTCTCTATTAATAACACGAGGACATGACTGGAGAGGTGAGGATTCTGGGAATGATGTCACATGACATTATTCTTCTCTATTAATAACACAGGTACATGACCGGAGAGGGGAGGATTCTGGGAAATATGTCACATGACATCACTCTTCTCTATTAATAACACAGGGACATGACTGGAGAGGTGAGGATTCTGGGAAATATGTCACATGACATCCCTCTTCTCTATTAATAACACAGAGACATGACCGGAGAGGTGAGGATTCTGGGAAATATGTCACATGACATCACTCTTCTCTATTAATGACACATGGACATGACTGGAGAGGTGAGAATCCTGGGAAATATGTTACATGACATCACTCTTCTCTATTAATAACACAGGACATGACCGGAGAGGTGAGGGTTCTGGGAAATATGTCACATGACATCACTCTTCTCTATTAATAACACAGGACATGACTGGAGAGGTGGGGATTCTGGGAATGATGTCACATGACATCACTCTTCTTTTTTAATAACACGGGGACATGACTGGAGAGGGGAGGATTCTGGGAGTGATGTCACATGACATTATTCTTCTCTATTAATAACACAGGTACATGACTGGAGAGGTGAGGATTCTGGGAAATATGTCACATGACATCACTCTTCTCTATTAATAACACAGAGACATGACTGGAGAGGAGAGAATCCTGGGAAATATGTTACATGACATCACTCTTCTCTATTAATAACACAGGACATGACCGGAGAGGTGAGGGTTCTGGGAAATATGTCACATGACATCACTCTTCTCTATTAATAACAGGGACATGACTGGAGAGGTGAGGATTCTGGGAAATATGTCACATGACATCACTTCTCTATTAATAACACGAGGACATGACTGGAGAGGTGAGGATTCTGGGAAATATGTCACATGACATCACTCTTGTCTATTAATAACACACGAACATGACTGGACAGGAGTGGATTCTGGGAATGATGACACATGACATCACTCTACTCTATTAATAACACAGGACATGACCGGAGAGGAGAGGATTCTAGGAATGATGTCACATGACATCACTCTGCTCTATTAATAACACAGGGACATGTCCGGAGAGGTGAGGATTCTGGGAAATATGTCACATGACATCACTCTTCTCTATTAATAACACAGGGACATGACTGGAGAGGGTAGGATTCTGGGAAATATATCACATGACATCACTCTTCTCTATTAATAACACGGGGACATGAGGTGAGGTGACGATTCAGGGAAATATGTCACATGACATCACTCTTCTCTATTAATAACGGACATGACTGGAGAGGTGAGGATTCTGGGAAATATGTCACATGACATCACTTCTCTATTAATAACACGAGGACATGAGTGGAGAGGTGAGGATTCTGGGAAATATGTCACATGGCATTATTCTTCTCTATTAATAACACAGGGACATGACCGGAGAGGGGAGGATTCTGGGAAATATGTCACATGACATCACTCTTCTCTATTAATAACACACGAACATGACTGGACAGGAGTGGATTCTGGGAATGATGTCACATGACATCACTCTACTCTATTAATAACACAGGGACATGACCGGAGAGGAGAGGATTGGATTCTGGGAAATATGTCACATAGCATCACTCTTCTCTATTAATAACACGTGGACATGACCGGAGAGGAGAGGATTCTGGGAAATATGTCACATAGCATCACTCTTCTCTATTAATAACACGTGGACATGACCGGAGAGGGGAGGATTCTGGGAATGATGTCACATGACATTACGCTTCTCTATTAATAACACAGAGACATGACTGGAGAGGAGAGGATTCTGGGAATAATGTCACATGACCTCACTCTTCTCTATTAATAACACAGGGACATGACTGGAGAGGTGAGGATTCTGGGAATAATGTCACATGACCTCACTCTTCTCTATTAATAACACAGAGACATGACTGGAGAGGAGAGGATTCTGGGAAATATGTCACATGACATCACTCTTCTCTATTAATAACACAGGGCATGACCGGAGAGGTGAGGATTCTGGGAAATATGTCACATGACATCACTCTTCTCTATTAATAACAGGGACATGACTGGAGAGGTGAGGATTCTGGGAAATATGTCACATGACATCACTCCTCTCTATTAATAACACAGGGACATGACTGGAGATGTGAGGATTCTGGGAAATATGTCACATGACATCACTCTTCTCTATTAATAACACAGGGACATGACCGGAGAGGTGAGGATTCTGGGAAATATGTCACATGACATCACTCTTCTCTATTAATAACACAGACATGACTGGAGAGGAGAGGATTCTGGGAAATATGTCACATGACATCACTCTTCTCTATTAATAACACAGGACATGACTGGAGAGGTGGGGATTCTGGGAATGATGTCACATGACATCACTCTTCTTTTTTAATAACGGGGACATGACTGGAGAGGGGAGGATTCTGGGAGTGATGTCACATGACATCACTCTTCTCTATTAATAATACAGGACATGACTGGAGAGGTAAGGATTCTGGGAAATATGTCACATGACATCACTCTTCTCTATTAATGACACATGGACATGACTGGAGAGGTGAGGATTCTGGGAAATATGTCACATGACATCACTTCTCTATTAATAACACGAGGACATGACTGGAGAGGTGAGGATTCTGGGAATGATGTCACATGACATTATTCTTCTCTATTAATAACACAGGTACATGACCGGAGAGGGGAGGATTCTGGGAAATATGTCACATGACATCACTCTTCTCTATTAATAACACAGGGACATGACTGGAGAGGTGAGGATTCTGGGAAATATGTCACATGACATCCCTCTTCTCTATTAATAACACAGAGACATGACCGGAGAGGTGAGGATTCTGGGAAATATGTCACATGACATCACTCTTCTCTATTAATGACACATGGACATGACTGGAGAGGTGAGAATCCTGGGAAATATGTTACATGACATCACTCTTCTCTATTAATAACACAGGACATGACCGGAGAGGTGAGGATTCTGGGAAATATGTCACATGACATCACTCTTCTCTATTAATAACAGGGACATGACTGGAGAGGTGAGGATTCTGGGAAATATGTCACATGACATCACTTCTCTATTAATAACACGAGGACATGACTGGAGAGGTGAGGATTCTGGGAAATATGTCACATAACATCACTCTTGTCTATTAATAACACACGAACATGACTGGACAGGAGTGGATTCTGGGAATGATGTCACATGACATCACTCTACTCTATTAATAACACAGGACATGACCGGAGAGAAGAGGATTCTAGGAATGATGTCACATGACATCACTCTGCTCTATTAATAACACAGGGACATGTCCGGAGAGGTGAGGATTCTGGGAAATATGTCACATGACATCACTCTTCTCTATTAATAACACAGGGACATGACTGGAGAGGGGAGGATTCTGGGAAATATATCACATGATATCACTCTTTATTAATAACACGGGGACATGAGGTGAGGTGAGGATTCAGGGAAATATGTCACATGACATCACTCTTCTCTATTAATAACAGGGACATGACTGGAGAGGTGAGGATTCTGGGAAATATGTCACATGACATCACTTCTCTATTAATAACACGAGGACATGAGTGGAGAGGTGAGGATTCTGGGAAATATGTCACATGGCATTATTCTTCTCTATTAATAACACAGGGACATGACCGGAGAGGGGAGGATTCTGGGAAATATGTCACATGACATCACTCTACTCTATTAATAACACAGGGACATGACCGGAGAGGAGAGGATTCTGGGAAATATGTCACATAGCATCACTCTTCTCTATTAATAACACGTGGACATGACCGGAGAGGAGAGGATTCTGGGAAATATGTCACATAGCATCACTCTTCTCTATTAATAACACGTGGACATGACCGGAGAGGGGAGGATTATGGGAATGATGTCACATGACATCACTCTTCCCTATTAATAACACAGGGACATGACTGGAGAGGAGAGGATTCTGGGAAATATGTTATGTGACATCATTCTTCTCTATTAACACAGGGACATGACTGGGGAGGTGAGGATTCTGGGAATGATGTCACATGACATCACTCTGCTCTATTAATAACACATGGACATGTCCGGAGAGGGGAGGATTCTGGGAAATATGTCACATGACATCACTCTACTCTATTAATAACACAGGGACATGACCGGAGAGGTGAGGATTCTGGGAAATATGTCACATGACATCACTCTACTCTATTAATAACACAGGGACATGACCGGAGAGGAGAGGATTCTGGGAAATATGTCACATAGCATCACTCTTCTCTATTAATAACACGTGGACATGTCCGGAGAGGGGAGGATTCTGGGAATGATGTCACATGACATTACGCTTCTCTATTAATAACACAGGGACATGACTGGAGAGGAGAGGATTCTGGGAAATATGTCACATGACAACACTCTTCTCTATTAATAACACAGAGACATGACCGGAGAAGTGAGGATTCTGGGAAATATGTCACATGACATCACTCTTCTCTATTAATAACACAGGGACATGACTGGAGAGGTGAGGATTCTGGGAAATATGTCACATGACATCACTCTTCTCTATTAATAACACACGGACATGACTGGAGAGGTGAGGATTCTGGGAAATATGTCACATGACATCACTCTTCCCTATTAATAACACAGGACATGACCGGAGAGGAGAGGATTCTAGGAATGATGTCACATGACATCACTCTGCTCTATTAATAACACAGGGACATGTCCGGAGAGGTGAGGATTCTGGGAAATATATCACGACATCACTCTTCTCTATTAATATCACGGGGACATGAGGTGAGGTGAGGATTCAGGGAAATATGTCACATGACATCACTCTTCTCTATTAATAACAGGGACATGACTGGAGAGGTGAGGATTCTGGGAAATATGTCACATGACATCACTTCTCTATTAATAACACGAGGACATGAGTGGAGAGGTGAGGATTCTGGGAAATATGTCACATGGCATTATTCTTCTCTATTAATAACACAGGGACATGACCGGAGAGGGGAGGATTCTGGGAAATATGTCACATGACATCACTCTTCTCTATTAATAACACACGAACATGACTGGACAGGAGTGGATTCTGGGAATGATGTCACATGACATCACTCTACTCTATTAATAACACAGGGACATGACCGGAGAGGAGAGGATTCTGGGAAATATGTCACATAGCATCACTCTTCTCTATTAATAACACGTGGACATGACCGGAGAGGAGAGGATTCTGGGAAATATGTCACATAGCATCACTCTTCTCTATTAATAACACGTGGACATGTCCGGAGAGGGGAGGATTCTGGGAATGATGTCACATGACATTACGCTTCTCTATTAATAACACAGAGACATGACTGGAGAGGAGAGGATTCTGGGAATAATGTCACATGACATCACTCTGCTCTATTAATAACACAGGGACATGACCGGAGAGGTGAGGATTCTGGGAATGATGTCACATGGCATCACTCTTCTATATTAATAACACATGGACATGATCGGAGAGGTGAGGATTCTGGGAATGATGTCACATGACATCACTCTTCTCTATTAATAACACAGGGACATGACTGGAGCGGTGAGGATTCTGGGAAATATGTCACATGACATCACTCTACTCTATTAATAACACAGGACATGATTGGAGAGGAGAGGATTCTGGGAAATATGTTACGTGACATCACTCTTCTCTATTAACACAGGGACATGACTGGGGAAGTGAGGATTCTGGGAATGATGTCACATGACATCACTCTGCTCTATTAATAACACGGGGACATGATCGGAGAGGTGAGGATTCTGGGAATGATGTCACATGATATCACTCTTCTCTATTAATAACACATGGACATGTCCGGAGAGGGGAGGATTCTGGGAAATATGTCACATGACATCACTCTTCTCTATTAATAACACGGGGACATGACCGGAGAGGGGAGGATTATGGGAATGATGTCACATGACATCACTCTTCCCTATTAATAACACAGGGACATGACTGGAGAGGAGAGGATTCTGGGAAATATGTTACGTGACATCACTCTTCTCTATTAACACAGGGACATGACTGGGGAGGTGAGGATTCTGGGAATGATGTCACATGACATCACTCTGCTCTATTAATAACACATGGACATGACCGGAGGGGGGAGGATTCTGGGAAATATGTCACATGACATCACTCTTCTCTATTAATAACACAGGGACATGACCGGAGAGGGGAGGATTATGGGAATGATGTCACATGACATCACTCTTCGCTATTAATAACACAGGGACATGACTGGAGAGGTGAGGATTCTGGGAAATATGTCACATGACCTCACTCTTCTCTATTAATAACACAGGGACATGACTGGAGAGGTGAGGATTCTGGGAAATATGTCACATGACCTCACTCTTCTCTATTAATAACACAGGACATGACTGGAGGTGAGGATTCTGGGAAATTTGTCACATGACATCACTCTTTTCTTAATAACACAGGGACATGACTGGAGAGGAGAGGATTCTGGGAAATATGTCACATGACAACACTCTTCTCTATTAATAACACAGAGACATGACCGGAGAAGTGAGGATTCTGGGAAATATGTCACATGACATCACTCTTCTCTATTAATAACACAGGGACATGACTGGAGAGGTGAGGATTCTGGGAAATATGTCACATGACATCACTCTTCTCTATTAATAACACACGGACATGACTGGAGAGGTGAGGATTCTGGGAAATATGTCACATGACATCACTCTTCCCTATTAATAACACAGGACATGACCGGAGAGGAGAGGATTCTAGGAATGATGTCACATGACATCACTCTGCTCTATTAATAACACAGGGACATGTCCGGAGAGGTGAGGATTCTGGGAAATATATCACGACATCACTCTTCTCTATTAATAACACGGGGACATGAGGTGAGGTGAGGATTCAGGGAAATATGTCACATGACATCACTCTTCTCTATTAATAACAGGGACATGACTGGAGAGGTGAGGATTCTGGGAAATATGTCACATGACATCACTTCTCTATTAATAACACGAGGACATGAGTGGAGAGGTGAGGATTCTGGGAAATATGTCACATGGCATTATTCTTCTCTATTAATAACACAGGGACATGACCGGAGAGGGGAGGATTCTGGGAAATATGTCACATGACATCACTCTTCTCTATTAATAACACACGAACATGACTGGACAGGAGTGGATTCTGGGAATGATGTCACATGACATCACTCTACTCTATTAATAACACAGGGACATGACCGGAGAGGAGAGGATTCTGGGAAATATGTCACATAGCATCACTCTTCTCTATTAATAACACGTGGACATGACCGGAGAGGAGAGGATTCTGGGAAATATGTCACATAGCATCACTCTTCTCTATTAATAACACGTGGACATGACCGGAGAGGGGAGGATTCTGGGAATGATGTCACATGACCTCACTCTTCTCTATTAATAACACAGGGACATGACTGGAGAGGTGAGGATTCTGGGAATAATGTCACATGACCTCACTCTTCTCTATTAATAACACAGGGACATGACTGGAGAGGGGAGGATTCTGGGAAATATGTTACATGACATCACTCTTCTCTATTAATAACACAGAGACATGACTGGAGAGGAGAGGATTCTGGGAAATATGTCACATGACATCACTCTTCTCTATTAATAACACAGGGCATGACCGGAGAGGTGAGGATTCTGGGAAATATGTCACATGACATCACTCTTCTCTATTAATAACAGGGACATGATTGGAGAGGTGAGGATTCTGGGAAATATGTCACATGACATCACTCCTCTCTATTAATAACACAGGGACATGACTGGAGAGGAGGATTCTGGGAAATATGTCACATGACATCACTCTTCTCTATTAATAACACAGGGACATGACCGGAGAGGTGAGGATTCTGGGAATGATGTCACATGACATCACTCTTCTTTTTTAATAACACGGGGACATGACTGGAGAGGGGAGGATTCTGGGAAATATGTCACATGACATCCCTCTTCTCTATTAATAACACAGAGACATGACCGGAGAGGTGAGGATTCTGGGAAATATGTCACATGACATCACTCTTCTCTATTAATAACAGGGACATGACTGGAGAGGTGAGGATTCTGGGAAATATGTCACATGACATCACTTCTCTATTAATAACACGAGGACATGACTGGAGAGGTGAGGATTCTGGGAAATATGTCACATGACATCACTCTTCTCTATTAATAACACAGGACATGACCGGAGAGGAGAGGATTCTAGGAATGATGTCACATGACATCACTCTGCTCTATTAATAACACAGGGACATGTCCGGAGAGGTGAGGATTCTGGGAAATATGTCACATGACATCACTCTTCTCTATTAATAACACAGGGACATGACTGGAGAGGGGAGGATTCTGGGAAATATATCACATGACATCACTCTTCTCTATTAATAACACGGGGACATGAGGTGAGGTGAGGATTCAGGGAAATATGTCACATGACATCACTCTTCTCTATTAATAACAGGGACATGACTGGAGAGGTGAGGATTCTGGGAAATATGTCACATGACATCACTTCTCTATTAATAACACGAGGACATGAGTGGAGAGGTGAGGATTCTGGGAAATATGTCACATGGCATTATTCTTCTCTATTAATAACACAGGGACATGACCGGAGAGGGGAGGATTCTGGGAAATATGTCACATGACATCACTCTTCTCTATTAATAACACACGAACATGACTGGACAGGAGTGGATTCTGGGAATGATGTCACATGACATCACTCTACTCTATTAATAACACAGGGACATGACCGGAGAGGAGAGGATTCTGGGAAATATGTCACATAGCATCACTCTTCTCTATTAATAACATGTGGACATGACCGGAGAGGAGAGGATTCTGGGAAATATGTCACATAGCATCACTCTTCTCTATTAATAACACGTGGACATGACCGGAGAGGGGAGGATTCTGGGAATGATGTCACATGACATTACGCTTCTCTATTAATAACACAGAGACATGACTGGAGAGGAGAGGATTCTGGGAATAATGTCACATGACCTCACTCTTCTCTATTAATAACACAGAGACATGACCGGAGAGGTGAGGATTCTGGGAAATATGTCACATGACATCACTCTTCTCTATTAATGACACATGGACATGACTGGAGAGGTGAGAATCCTGGGAAATATGTTACATGACATCACTCTTCTCTATTAATAACACAGGACATGACCGGAGAGGTGAGGATTCTGGGAAATATGTCACATGACATCACTCTTCTCTATTAATAACAGGGACATGACTGGAGAGGTGAGGATTCTGGGAAATATGTCACATGACATCACTTCTCTATTAATAACACGAGGACATGACTGGAGAGGTGAGGATTCTGGGAAATATGTCACATAACATCACTCTTGTCTATTAATAACACACGAACATGACTGGACAGGAGTGGATTCTGGGAATGATGTCACATGACATCACTCTACTCTATTAATAACACAGGACATGACCGGAGAGAAGAGGATTCTAGGAATGATGTCACATGACATCACTCTGCTCTATTAATAACACAGGGACATGTCCGGAGAGGTGAGGATTCTGGGAAATATGTCACATGACATCACTCTTCTCTATTAATAACACAGGGACATGACTGGAGAGGGGAGGATTCTGGGAAATATATCACATGATATCACTCTTCTCTATTAATAACACGGGGACATGAGGTGAGGTGAGGATTCAGGGAAATATGTCACATGACATCACTCTTCTCTATTAATAACAGGGACATGACTGGAGAGGTGAGGATTCTGGGAAATATGTCACATGACATCACTTCTCTATTAATAACACGAGGACATGAGTGGAGAGGTGAGGATTCTGGGAAATATGTCACATGGCATTATTCTTCTCTATTAATAACACAGGGACATGACCGGAGAGGGGAGGATTCTGGGAAATATGTCACATGACATCACTCTTCTCTATTAATAACACACGAACATGACTGGACAGGAGTGGATTCTGGGAATGATGTCACATGACATCACTCTACTCTATTAATAACACAGGGACATGACCGGAGAGGAGAGGATTCTGGGAAATATGTCACATAGCATCACTCTTCTCTATTAATAACACGTGGACATGACCGGAGAGGAGAGGATTCTGGGAAATATGTCGCATAGCATCACTCTTCTCTATTAATAACACGTGGACATGACCGGAGAGGGGAGGATTATGGGAATGATGTCACATGACATCACTCTTCCCTATTAATAACACAGGGACATGACTGGAGAGGAGAGGATTCTGGGAAATATGTTATGTGACATCATTCTTCTCTATTAACACAGGGACATGACTGGGGAGGTGAGGATTCTGGGAATGATGTCACATGACATCACTCTGCTCTATTAATAACACATGGACATGTCCGGAGAGGGGAGGATTCTGGGAAATATGTCACATGACATCACTCTACTCTATTAATAACACAGGGACATGACCGGAGAGGTGAGGATTCTGGGAAATATGTCACATGACATCACTCTACTCTATTAATAACACAGGGACATGACCGGAGAGGTGAGGATTCTGGGAATGATGTCACATGGCATCACTCTTCTATATTAATAACACATGGACATGATCGGAGAGGTGAGGATTCTGGGAATGATGTCACATGACATCACTCTTCTCTATTAATAACACAGGGACATGACTGGAGCGGTGAGGATTCTGGGAAATATGTCACATGACATCACTCTACTCTATTAATAACACAGGACATGATTGGAGAGGAGAGGATTCTGGGAAATATGTTACGTGACATCACTCTTCTCTATTAACACAGGGACATGACTGGGGAAGTGAGGATTCTGGGAATGATGTCACATGACATCACTCTGCTCTATTAATAACACGGGGACATGATCGGAGAGGTGAGGATTCTGGGAATGATGTCACATGATATCACTCTTCTCTATTAATAACACATGGACATGTCCGGAGAGGGGAGGATTCTGGGAAATATGTCACATGACATCACTCTTCTCTATTAATAACACGGGGACATGACCGGAGAGGGGAGGATTATGGGAATGATGTCACATGACATCACTCTTCCCTATTAATAACACAGGGACATGACTGGAGAGGAGAGGATTCTGGGAAATATGTTACGTGACATCACTCTTCTCTATTAACACAGGGACATGACTGGGGAGGTGAGGATTCTGGGAATGATGTCACATGACATCACTCTGCTCTATTAATAACACATGGACATGACCGGAGGGGGGAGGATTCTGGGAAATATGTCACATGACATCACTCTTCTCTATTAATAACACAGGGACATGACCGGAGAGGGGAGGATTATGGGAATGATGTCACATGACATCACTCTTCGCTATTAATAACACAGGGACATGACTGGAGAGGTGAGGATTCTGGGAAATATGTCACATGACCTCACTCTTCTCTATTAATAACACAGGGACATGACTGGAGAGGTGAGGATTCTGGGAAATATGTCACATGACCTCACTCTTCTCTATTAATAACACAGGACATGACTGGAGGTGAGGATTCTGGGAAATTTGTCACATGACATCACTCTTTTCTTAATAACACAGGGACATGACTGGAGAGGAGAGGATTCTGGGAAATATGTCACATGACAACACTCTTCTCTATTAATAACACAGAGACATGACCGGAGAAGTGAGGATTCTGGGAAATATGTCACATGACATCACTCTTCTCTATTAATAACACAGGGACATGACTGGAGAGGTGAGGATTCTGGGAAATATGTCACATGACATCACTCTTCTCTATTAATAACACACGGACATGACTGGAGAGGTGAGGATTCTGGGAAATATGTCACATGACATCACTCTTCCCTATTAATAACACAGGACATGACCGGAGAGGAGAGGATTCTAGGAATGATGTCACATGACATCACTCTGCTCTATTAATAACACAGGGACATGTCCGGAGAGGTGAGGATTCTGGGAAATATATCACGACATCACTCTTCTCTATTAATAACACGGGGACATGAGGTGAGGTGAGGATTCAGGGAAATATGTCACATGACATCACTCTTCTCTATTAATAACAGGGACATGACTGGAGAGGTGAGGATTCTGGGAAATATGTCACATGACATCACTTCTCTATTAATAACACGAGGACATGAGTGGAGAGGTGAGGATTCTGGGAAATATGTCACATGGCATTATTCTTCTCTATTAATAACACAGGGACATGACCGGAGAGGGGAGGATTCTGGGAAATATGTCACATGACATCACTCTTCTCTATTAATAACACACGAACATGACTGGACAGGAGTGGATTCTGGGAATGATGTCACATGACATCACTCTACTCTATTAATAACACAGGGACATGACCGGAGAGGAGAGGATTCTGGGAAATATGTCACATAGCATCACTCTTCTCTATTAATAACACGTGGACATGACCGGAGAGGAGAGGATTCTGGGAAATATGTCACATAGCATCATTCTTCTCTATTAATAACACGTGGACATGACCGGAGAGGGGAGGATTCTGGGAATGATGTCACATGACCTCACTCTTCTCTATTAATAACACAGGGACATGACTGGAGAGGTGAGGATTCTGGGAATAATGTCACATGACCTCACTCTTCTCTATTAATAACACAGGGACATGACTGGAGAGGGGAGGATTCTGGGAAATATGTTACATGACATCACTCTTCTCTATTAATAACAGGGACATGATTGGAGAGGTGAGGATTCTGGGAAATATGTCACATGACATCACTCCTCTCTATTAATAACACAGGGACATGACTGGAGAGGAGGATTCTGGGAAATATGTCACATGACATCACTCTTCTCTATTAATAACACAGGGACATGACCGGAGAGGTGAGGATTCTGGGAATGATGTCACATGACATCACTCTTCTTTTTTAATAACACGGGGACATGACTGGAGAGGGGAGGATTCTGGGAGTGATGTCACATGACATCACTCTTCTCTATTAATAATACAGGACATGACTGGAGAGGTGAGGATTCTGGGAAATATGTCACATGATATCACTCTTCTCTATTAATGACACATGGACATGACTGGAGAGGTGAGGATTCTGGGAAATATGTCACATGACATCACTTCTCTATTAATAACACGAGGACATGACTGGAGAGGTGAGGATTCTGGGAATGATGTCACATGACATTATTCTTCTCTATTAATAACACAGGTACATGACCGGAGAGGGGAGGATTCTGGGAAATATGTCACATGACATCACTCTTCTCTATTAATAACACAGGGACATGACTGGAGAGGTGAGGATTCTGGGAAATATGTCACATGACATCCCTCTTCTCTATTAATAACACAGAGACATGACCGGAGAGGTGAGGATTCTGGGAAATATGTCACATGACATCACTCTTCTCTATTAATAACAGGGACATGACTGGAGAGGTGAGGATTCTGGGAAATATGTCACATGACATCACTTCTCTATTAATAACACGAGGACATGACTGGAGAGGTGAGGATTCTGGGAAATATGTCACATGACATCACTCTTCTCTATTAATAACACGGGGACATGAGGTGAGGTGAGGATTCAGGGAAATATGTCACATGACATCACTCTTCTCTATTAATAACAGGGACATGACTGGAGAGGTGAGGATTCTGGGAAATATGTCACATGACATCACTTCTCTATTAATAACACGAGGACATGAGTGGAGAGGTGAGGATTCTGGGAAATATGTCACATGGCATTATTCTTCTCTATTAATAACACAGGGACATGACCGGAGAGGGGAGGATTCTGGGAAATATGTCACATGACATCACTCTTCTCTATTAATAACACACGAACATGACTGGACAGGAGTGGATTCTGGGAATGATGTCACATGACATCACTCTACTCTATTAATAACACAGGGACATGACCGGAGAGGAGAGGATTCTGGGAAATATGTCACATAGCATCACTCTTCTCTATTAATAACATGTGGACATGACCGGAGAGGAGAGGATTCTGGGAAATATGTCACATAGCATCACTCTTCTCTATTAATAACACGTGGACATGACCGGAGAGGGGAGGATTCTGGGAATGATGTCACATGACATCACTCTGCTCTATTAATAACACAGGGACATGTCCGGAGAGGTGAGGATTCTGGGAAATATGTCACATGACATCACTCTTCTCTATTAATAACACAGGGACATGACTGGAGAGGGGAGGATTCTGGGAAATATATCACATGACATCACTCTTCTCTA
Source organism: Rhinoderma darwinii (assembly GCF_050947455.1). Lineage (NCBI taxonomy): Eukaryota > Metazoa > Chordata > Amphibia > Anura > Rhinodermatidae > Rhinoderma > Rhinoderma darwinii. The sequence continues at coordinate 99,241,025 of NC_134697.1, read as the reverse complement.
TTAATAACACGGGGACATGAGGTGAGGTGAGGATTCAGGGAAATATGTCACATGACATCACTCTTCTCTATTAATAACAGGGACATGACTGGAGAGGTGAGGATTCTGGGAAATATGTCACATGACATCACTTCTCTATTAATAACACGAGGACATGAGTGGAGAGGTGAGGATTCTGGGAAATATGTCACATGGCATTATTCTTCTCTATTAATAACACAGGGACATGACCGGAGAGGGGAGGATTCTGGGAAATATGTCACATGACATCACTCTTCTCTATTAATAACACACGAACATGACTGGACAGGAGTGGATTCTGGGAATGATGTCACATGACATCACTCTACTCTATTAATAACACAGGGACATGACCGGAGAGGAGAGGATTCTGGGAAATATGTCACATAGCATCACTCTTCTCTATTAATAACATGTGGACATGACCGGAGAGGAGAGGATTCTGGGAAATATGTCACATAGCATCACTCTTCTCTATTAATAACACGTGGACATGACCGGAGAGGGGAGGATTCTGGGAATGATGTCACATGACATTACGCTTCTCTATTAATAACACAGAGACATGACTGGAGAGGAGAGGATTCTGGGAATAATGTCACATGACCTCACTCTTCTCTATTAATAACACAGAGACATGACCGGAGAGGTGAGGATTCTGGGAAATATGTCACATGACATCACTCTTCTCTATTAATGACACATGGACATGACTGGAGAGGTGAGAATCCTGGGAAATATGTTACATGACATCACTCTTCTCTATTAATAACACAGGACATGACCGGAGAGGTGAGGATTCTGGGAAATATGTCACATGACATCACTCTTCTCTATTAATAACAGGGACATGACTGGAGAGGTGAGGATTCTGGGAAATATGTCACATGACATCACTTCTCTATTAATAACACGAGGACATGACTGGAGAGGTGAGGATTCTGGGAAATATGTCACATAACATCACTCTTGTCTATTAATAACACACGAACATGACTGGACAGGAGTGGATTCTGGGAATGATGTCACATGACATCACTCTACTCTATTAATAACACAGGACATGACCGGAGAGAAGAGGATTCTAGGAATGATGTCACATGACATCACTCTGCTCTATTAATAACACAGGGACATGTCCGGAGAGGTGAGGATTCTGGGAAATATGTCACATGACATCACTCTTCTCTATTAATAACACAGGGACATGACTGGAGAGGGGAGGATTCTGGGAAATATATCACATGATATCACTCTTCTCTATTAATAACACGGGGACATGAGGTGAGGTGAGGATTCAGGGAAATATGTCACATGACATCACTCTTCTCTATTAATAACAGGGACATGACTGGAGAGGTGAGGATTCTGGGAAATATGTCACATGACATCACTTCTCTATTAATAACACGAGGACATGAGTGGAGAGGTGAGGATTCTGGGAAATATGTCACATGGCATTATTCTTCTCTATTAATAACACAGGGACATGACCGGAGAGGGGAGGATTCTGGGAAATATGTCACATGACATCACTCTTCTCTATTAATAACACACGAACATGACTGGACAGGAGTGGATTCTGGGAATGATGTCACATGACATCACTCTACTCTATTAATAACACAGGGACATGACCGGAGAGGAGAGGATTCTGGGAAATATGTCACATAGCATCACTCTTCTCTATTAATAACACGTGGACATGACCGGAGAGGAGAGGATTCTGGGAAATATGTCGCATAGCATCACTCTTCTCTATTAATAACACGTGGACATGACCGGAGAGGGGAGGATTATGGGAATGATGTCACATGACATCACTCTTCCCTATTAATAACACAGGGACATGACTGGAGAGGAGAGGATTCTGGGAAATATGTTATGTGACATCATTCTTCTCTATTAACACAGGGACATGACTGGGGAGGTGAGGATTCTGGGAATGATGTCACATGACATCACTCTGCTCTATTAATAACACATGGACATGTCCGGAGAGGGGAGGATTCTGGGAAATATGTCACATGACATCACTCTACTCTATTAATAACACAGGGACATGACCGGAGAGGTGAGGATTCTGGGAAATATGTCACATGACATCACTCTACTCTATTAATAACACAGGGACATGACCGGAGAGGAGAGGATTCTGGGAAATATGTCACATAGCATCACTCTTCTCTATTAATAACACGTGGACATGTCCGGAGAGGGGAGGATTCTGGGAATGATGTCACATGACATTACGCTTCTCTATTAATAACACAGAGACATGACTGGAGAGGAGAGGATTCTGGGAATAATGTCACATGACATCACTCTGCTCTATTAATAACACGGACATGACCGTAGAGGTGAGGATTCTGGGAATGATGTCACATGGCATCACTCTTCTATATTAATAACACATGGACATGATCGGAGAGGTGAGGATTCTGGGAATGATGTCACATGACATCACTCTTCTCTATTAATAACACAGGGACATGACTGGAGCGGTGAGGATTCTGGGAAATATGTCACATGACATCACTCTACTCTATTAATAACACAGGACATGATTGGAGAGGAGAGGATTCTGGGAAATATGTTACGTGACATCACTCTTCTCTATTAACACAGGGACATGACTGGGGAAGTGAGGATTCTGGGAATGATGTCACATGACATCACTCTGCTCTATTAATAACACGGGGACATGATCGGAGAGGTGAGGATTCTGGGAATGATGTCACATGATATCACTCTTCTCTATTAATAACACATGGACATGTCCGGAGAGGGGAGGATTCTGGGAAATATGTCACATGACATCACTCTTCTCTATTAATAACACGGGGACATGACCGGAGAGGGGAGGATTATGGGAATGATGTCACATGACATCACTCTTCCCTATTAATAACACAGGGACATGACTGGAGAGGAGAGGATTCTGGGAAATATGTTACGTGACATCACTCTTCTCTATTAACACAGGGACATGACTGGGGAGGTGAGGATTCTGGGAATGATGTCACATGACATCACTCTGCTCTATTAATAACACATGGACATGACCGGAGAGGGGAGGATTCTGGGAAATATGTCACATGACATCACTCTTCTCTATTAATAACACAGGGACATGACCGGAGAGGGGAGGATTATGGGAATGATGTCACATGACATCACTCTTCGCTATTAATAACACAGGGACATGACTGAAAGAGACAATAGTGGGTGAAGACTGTGAGGAGGTTGAAACCTTGTGGGTGGAACTAGAAAGGGAGGTAAACACTGAAAAAATTACTTTTGGTGTAATCTATAGACCCCCCAATATAACTGAGGAGATGGAAGGTCAGATATATAAACAGATGGAGCGGGCTGCACAGGCGGGTACTGTAGTGATAATGGGAGATTTTAATTTCCGGGATATTAATTGGTGTCATGGTTCGGCTTCAACTGCAAAGGGGAGACATTTCCTCAACCTGTTGCAGGAAAATTTTATGGGCCAGTTTGTGGAAGACCCGACTAGAGGTGAAGCTCTGTTGGATCTGGTCATTTCTAATAATGCAGATCTTGTTGGGAATGTCAATGTTCGTGAAAACCTCGGTAACAGTGATCATAATATAGTTACATTTTACCTATACTGTAAAAAACAAACGCAGGCTGGGAGGGCAAAAACATTTAATTTTAAGAAAGCCAATTTCCCCAGGATGAGGGCTGCAATTCAGGATATAGACTGGGAAGAACTAATGTCAAATAATGGAACAAATGATAAATGGGAGATTTTCAAATCTACTTTGAGTTATTATAGTGCAAAATTTATTCCTACAGGTAATAAGTATAAACGACTCAAATTAAACCCCACATGGCTTACACCTTCTGTGAAAGGGGCAATACATGACAAAAAAAGGGCATTTAAAAAATACAAATCTGAGGGTACAGCTGTAGCCTTTGTAAAATATAAAGAGCTTAATAAAATCTGTAAAAATGTAATAAAATTAGCAAAAATACAAAATGAAAGGCAGGTGGCCAAGGATAGTAAAACAAATCCTAAAAAATTCTTCAAGCATATAAATGCAAAAAAGCCAAGGTCTGAACATGTAGGACCCCTAGATAATGGTAATGGGGAGTTGATCACAGGGGATCAAGAGAAGGCAGAGTTACTAAATGGGTTCTTTAGCTCTGTATATACAACAGAAGAAAGAGCAGCTGATGTAGCCGGTGCCAGTGCTGTTAATATATCAGTTGATATACTGAATTGGATGAATGTAGAGATGGTCCAAACTAAATTAAATAAAATAAATGTGCACAAGGCTCCGGGACCAGATGGGTTACACCCTAGAATTCTTAAAGAGCTTAGTTCAGTTATTTCTGTCCCCCTTTTCATAATATTCAGAGAATCTCTAGTGACTGGTATAGTGCCAAGGGACTGGCGCAGGGCAAATGTGGTGCCTATTTTCAAAAAGGGCTCTAGGTCTTCCCCGGGTAATTATAGACCAGTAAGCTTAACATCCATCGTGGGGAAAATGTTTGAGGGGCTATTGAGGGACTATATACAGGATTATGTGACAATAAATAGCATTATAAGTGACAGCCAGCACGGTTTTACTAAGGACAGAAGTTGTCAAACTAACCTAATCTGTTTTTATGAAGAGGTGAGCAGAAGTCTAGACAGAGGGGCCGCTGTGGATTTAGTGTTTTTAGACTTTGCAAAGGCATTTGACACTGTCCCCCATAGACGCCTAATGGGTAAATTAAGGACTATAGGTTTAGAAAATATAGTTTGTAATTGGATTGAGAATTGGCTCAAGGACCGTATCCAGAGGGTTGTGGTCAATGATTCCTTCTCTGAATGGTCCCCGGTTATAAGTGGTGTACCCCAGGGTTCAGTGCTGGGACCACTATTATTCAACTTATTTATTAATGATATAGAGGAAGGGATTAATAGCACTATTTCTATTTTTGCAGATGACACCAAGCTATGTAATATAGTTCAGACTATGGAAGATGTTCATGAATTACAGGCAGATTTAAACAAACTAAGTGTTTGGGCGTCCACTTGGCAAATGAAGTTTAATGTAGATAAATGTAAAGTTATGCATCTTGGTACCAACAACCTGCATGCATCATATGTCCTAGGGGGCGCTACACTGGCGGATTCACTTGTTGAGAAGGATCTGGGTGTACTTGTAAATCATAAACTCAATAACAGCATGCAGTGTCAATCGGCTGCTTCAAAGGCCAGCAGGATATTGTCGTGTATTAAAAGAGGCATGGACTCGCGGGACAGGGATGTAATAATGCCACTTTACAAAGCATTAGTGAGGCCTCATCTAGAATATGCAGTTCAGTTCTGGGCTCCAGTTCATAGAAAGGATGCCCTGGAGTTGGAAAAAATACAAAGAAGAGCAACGAAGCTAATAAGGGGCATGGAGAATTTAAGTTATGAGGAAAGATTGAAAGAATTAAACCTATTTAGCCTTGAAAAAAGAAGACTAAGGGGGGACATGATTAACTTATATAAATATATTAATGGCACATACAAAAAATATGGTGAAATCCTGTTCCTTGTAAAACCCCCTAAAAAAACAAGGGGGCACTCCCTCCGTCTGGAGAAAAAAAGGTTCAAGCTGCAGAGGCGACAAGGCTTCTTTACAGTGAGAACTGTGAATTTATGGAATAGCCTACCGCAGGAGCTGGTCACAGCAGGGACAGTAGATGGCTTTAAAAAAGGGTTAGATAATTACCTAGAACAAAAAAATATTAGCTCCTATGTGTAGAAATTTTTCCTTCCCTTTTCCCTTCCCTTGGTTGAACTTGATGGACATGTGTCTTTTTTCAGCCGTACTAACTATGTACTATGTAACTATGTAACTATGACTGGAGAGGTGAGGATTCTGGGAAATATGTCACATGACCTCACTCTTCTCTATTAATAACACAGGGACATGACTGGAGAGGTGAGGATTCTGGGAAATATGTCACATGACCTCACTCTTCTCTATTAATAACACAGGACATGACTGGAGGTGAGGATTCTGGGAAATTTGTCACATGACATCACTCTTTTCTTAATAACACAGGGACATGACTGGAGAGGAGAGGATTCTGGGAAATATGTCACATGACAACACTCTTCTCTATTAATAACACAGAGACATGACCGGAGAAGTGAGGATTCTGGGAAATATGTCACATGACATCACTCTTCTCTATTAATAACACAGGGACATGACTGGAGAGGTGAGGATTCTGGGAAATATGTCACATGACATCACTCTTCTCTATTAATAACACATGGACATGACTGGAGAGGTGAGGATTCTGGGAAATATGTCACATGACATCACTCTTCCCTATTAATAACACAGGACATGACCGGAGAGGAGAGGATTCTAGGAATGATGTCACATGACATCACTCTGCTCTATTAATAACACAGGGACATGTCCGGAGAGGTGAGGATTCTGGGAAATATATCACATGACATCACTCTTCTCTATTAATAACACGGGGACATGAGGTGAGGTGAGGATTCAGGGAAATATGTCACATGACATCACTCTTCTCTATTAATAACAGGGACATGACTGGAGAGGTGAGGATTCTGGGAAATATGTCACATGACATCACTTCTCTATTAATAACACGAGGACATGAGTGGAGAGGTGAGGATTCTGGGAAATATGTCACATGGCATTATTCTTCTCTATTAATAACACAGGGACATGACCGGAGAGGGGAGGATTCTGGGAAATATGTCACATGACATCACTCTTCTCTATTAATAACACACGAACATGACTGGACAGGAGTGGATTCTGGGAATGATGTCACATGACATCACTCTACTCTATTAATAACACAGGGACATGACCGGAGAGGAGAGGATTCTGGGAAATATGTCACATAGCATCACTCTTCTCTATTAATAACACGTGGACATGACCGGAGAGGAGAGGATTCTGGGAAATATGTCACATAGCATCACTCTTCTCTATTAATAACACGTGGACATGACCGGAGAGGGGAGGATTCTGGGAATGATGTCACATGACATTACGCTTCTCTATTAATAACACAGAGACATGACTGGAGAGGAGAGGATTCTAGGAATAATGTCACATGACCTCACTCTTCTCTATTAATAACACAGGGACATGACTGGAGAGGTGAGGATTCTGGCAATAATGTCACATGACCTCACTCTTCTCTATTAATAACACAGGGACATGACTGGAGAGGGGAGGATTCTGGGAAATATGTTTCATGACATCACTCTTCTCTATTAATAACACAGAGACATGACTGGAGAGGAGAGGATTCTGGGAAATATGTCACATGACATCACTCTTCTCTATTAATAACACAGGGCATGACCGGAGAGGTGAGGATTCTGGGAAATATGTCACATGACATCACTCTTCTCTATTAATAACAGGGACATGATTGGAGAGGTGAGGATTCTGGGAAATATGTCACATGACATCACTCCTCTCTATTAATAACACAGGGACATGACTGGAGAGGAGGATTCTGGGAAATATGTCACATGACATCACTCTTCTCTATTAATAACACAGGGACATGACCGGAGAGGTGAGGATTCTGGGAATGATGTCACATGACATCACTCTTCTTTTTTAATAACACGGGGACATGACTGGAGAGGGGAGGATTCTGGGAGTGATGTCACATGACATCACTCTTCTCTATTAATAATACAGGACATGACTGGAGAGGTGAGGATTCTGGGAAATATGTCACATGATATCACTCTTCTCTATTAATGACACATGGACATGACTGGAGAGGTGAGGATTCTGGGAAATATGTCACATGACATCACTTCTCTATTAATAACACGAGGACATGACTGGAGAGGTGAGGATTCTGGGAATGATGTCACATGACATCACTCTTCGCTATTAATAACACAGGGACATGACTGGAGAGGTGAGGATTCTGGGAAATATGTCACATGACCTCACTCTTCTCTATTAATAACACAGGGACATGACTGGAGAGGTGAGGATTCTGGGAAATATGTCACATGACCTCACTCTTCTCTATTAATAACACAGGACATGACTGGAGGTGAGGATTCTGGGAAATTTGTCACATGACATCACTCTTTTCTTAATAACACAGGGACATGACTGGAGAGGAGAGGATTCTGGGAAATATGTCACATGACAACACTCTTCTCTATTAATAACACAGAGACATGACCGGAGAAGTGAGGATTCTGGGAAATATGTCACATGACATCACTCTTCTCTATTAATAACACAGGGACATGACTGGAGAGGTGAGGATTCTGGGAAATATGTCACATTACATCACTTCTCTATTAATAACACGAGGACATGACTGGAGAGGTGAGGATTCTGGGAAATATGTCACATGACATCACTCTTCTCTATTAATAACACAGGACATGACCGGAGAGGAGAGGATTCTTGGAATGATGTCACATGACATCACTCTGCTCTATTAATAACACAGGGACATGTCCGGAGAGGTGAGGATTCTGGGAAATATGTCACATGACATCACTCTTCTCTATTAATAACACAGGGACATGACTGGAGAGGGGAGGATTCTGGGAAATATATCACATGACATCACTCTTCTCTATTAATAACACGGGGACATGAGGTGAGGTGAGGATTCAGGGAAATATGTCACATGACATCACTCTTCTCTATTAATAACAGGGACATGACTGGAGAGGTGAGGATTCTGGGAAATATGTCACATGACATCACTTCTCTATTAATAACACGAGGACATGAGTGGAGAGGTGAGGATTCTGGGAAATATGTCACATGGCATTATTCTTCTCTATTAATAACACAGGGACATGACCGGAGAGGGGAGGATTCTGGGAAATATGTCACATGACATCACTCTTCTCTATTAATAACACACGAACATGACTGGACAGGAGTGGATTCTGGGAATGATGTCACATGACATCACTCTACTCTATTAATAACACAGGGACATGACCGGAGAGGAGAGGAGAGGATTCTGGGAAATATGTCACATAGCATCACTCTTCTCTATTAATAACATGTGGACATGACCGGAGAGGAGAGGATTCTGGGAAATATGTCACATAGCATCACTCTTCTCTATTAATAACACGTGGACATGACCGGAGAGGGGAGGATTCTGGGAATGATGTCACATGACATTACGCTTCTCTATTAATAACACAGAGACATGACTGGAGAGGAGAGGATTCTGGGAATAATGTCACATGACCTCACTCTTCTCTATTAATAACACAGGGACATGACTGGAGAGGTGAGGATTCTGGGAAATATGTCACATGACATCACTCTTCTCTATTAATAACAGGGACATGACTGGAGAGGTGAGGATTCTGGGAAATATGTCACATGACATCACTCCTCTCTATTAATAACACAGGGACATGACTGGAGAGGTAAGGATTCTGGGAAATATGTCACATGACATCACTCTTCTCTATTAATAACACAGGGACATGACCGGAGAGGTGAGGATTCTGGGAAATATGTCACATGACATCACTCTTCTCTATTAATAACACAGAGACATGACTGGAGAGGAGAGGATTCTGGGAAATATGTCACATGACATCACTCTTCTCTATTAATAACACAGGACATGACTGGAGAGGTGGGGATTCTGGGAAATATGTCACATGACATCACTCTTCTTTTTTAATAACACGGGGACATGACTGGAGAGGGGAGGATTCTGGGAGTGATGTCACATGACATCACTCTTCTCTATTAATAATACAGGACATGACTGGAGAGGTGAGGATTCTGGGAAATATGTCACATGACATCACTCTTCTCTATTAATGACACATGGACATGACTGGAGAGGTGAGGATTCTGGGAAATATGTCACATGACATCACTTCTCTATTAATAACACGAGGACATGACTGGAGAGGTGAGGATTCTGGGAATGATGTCACATGACATTATTCTTCTCTATTAATAACACAGGTACATGACCGGAGAGGGGAGGATTCTGGGAAATATGTCACATGACATCACTCTTCTCTATTAATAACACAGGGACATGACTGGAGAGGTGAGGATTCTGGGAAATATGTCACATGACATCCCTCTTCTCTATTAATAACACAGAGACATGACCGGAGAGGTGAGGATTCTGGGAAATATGTCACATGACATCACTCTTCTCTATTAATGACACATGGACATGACTGGAGAGGTGAGAATCCTGGGAAATATGTTACATGACATCACTCTTCTCTATTAATAACACAGGACATGACCGGAGAGGTGAGGATTCTGGGAAATATGTCACATGACATCACTTCTCTATTAATAACACGAGGACATGACTGGAGAGGTGAGGATTCTGGGAAATATGTCACATGACATCACTCTTCTCTATTAATAACACACGAACATGACTGGACAGGAGTGGATTCTGGGAATGATGTCACATGACATCACTCTACTCTATTAATAACACAGGGACATGACCGGAGAGGAGAGGATTCTGGGAATAATGTCACATGACATCACTCTTCTCTATTAATAACAGGGACATGACTGGAGAGGTGAGGATTCTGGGAAATATGTCACATGACATCACTCCTCTCTATTAATAACACAGGGACATGACTGGAGAGGTAAGGATTCTGGGAAATATGTCACATGACATCACTCTTCTCTATTAATAACACAGGGACATGACCGGAGAGGTGAGGATTCTGGGAAATATGTCACATGACATCACTCTTCTCTATTAATAACACAGAGACATGACTGGAGAGGAGAGGATTCTGGGAAATATGTCACATGACATCACTCTTCTCTATTAATAACACAGGACATGACTGGAGAGGTGGGGATTCTGGGAAATATGTCACATGACATCACTCTTCTTTTTTAATAACACGGGGACATGACTGGAGAGGGGAGGATTCTGGGAGTGATGTCACATGACATCACTCTTCTCTATTAATAATACAGGACATGACTGGAGAGGTGAGGATTCTGGGAAATATGTCACATGACATCACTCTTCTCTATTAATGACACATGGACATGACTGGAGAGGTGAGGATTCTGGGAAATATGTCACATGACATCACTTCTCTATTAATAACACGAGGACATGACTGGAGAGGTGAGGATTCTGGGAATGATGTCACATGACATTATTCTTCTCTATTAATAACACAGGTACATGACCGGAGAGGGGAGGATTCTGGGAAATATGTCACATGACATCACTCTTCTCTATTAATAACACAGGGACATGACTGGAGAGGTGAGGATTCTGGGAAATATGTCACATGACATCCCTCTTCTCTATTAATAACACAGAGACATGACCGGAGAGGTGAGGATTCTGGGAAATATGTCACATGACATCACTCTTCTCTATTAATGACACATGGACATGACTGGAGAGGTGAGAATCCTGGGAAATATGTTACATGACATCACTCTTCTCTATTAATAACACAGGACATGACCGGAGAGGTGAGGATTCTGGGAAATATGTCACATGACATCACTTCTCTATTAATAACACGAGGACATGACTGGAGAGGTGAGGATTCTGGGAAATATGTCACATGACATCACTCTTCTCTATTAATAACACACGAACATGACTGGACAGGAGTGGATTCTGGGAATGATGTCACATGACATCACTCTACTCTATTAATAACACAGGGACATGACCGGAGAGGAGAGGATTCTGGGAATAATGTCACATGACATCACTCTTTATTAATAACACAAGGACATTACTGGAGAGGAGAGGATTCTGGGAATAATGTCACATGACATCACTCTGCTCTATTAATAACACAGGGACATGACCGGAGAGGTGAGGATTCTGGGAATGATGCCACATGGCATCACTCTTCTATATTAATAACACATGGACATGATCGGAGAGGTGAGGATTCTGGGAATGATGTCACATGACATCACTCTTCTCTATTAATAACACAGGGACATGACTGGAGAGGTGAGGATTCTGGGAAATATGTCACATGACATCACTCTTCTCTATTAATGACACATGGACATGACTGGAGAGGTGAGAATCCTGGGAAATATGTTACATGACATCACTCTTCTCTATTAATAACACAGGACATGACCGGAGAGGTGAGGATTCTGGGAAATATGTCACATGACATCACTCTTCTCTATTAATAACAGGGACATGACTGGAGAGGTGAGGATTCTGGGAAATATGTCACATGACATCACTTCTCTATTAATAACACGAGGACATGACTGGAGAGGTGAGGATTCTGGGAAATATGTCACATGACATCACTCTTGTCTATTAATAACACAGGACATGACCGGAGAGGAGAGGATTCTAGGAATGATGTCACATGACATCACTCTGCTCTATTAATAACACAGGGACATGTCCGGAGAGGTGAGGATTCTGGGAAATATGTCACATGACATCACTCTTCTCTATTAATAACACAGGGACATGACTGGAGAGGGGAGGATTCTGGGAAATATATCACATGACATCACTCTTCTCTATTAATAACACGGGGACATGAGGTGAGGTGAGGATTCAGGGAAATATGTCACATGACATCACTCTTCTCTATTAATAACAGGGACATGACTGGAGAGGTGAGGATTCTGGGAAATATGTCACATGACATCACTTCTCTATTAATAACACGAGGACATGAGTGGAGAGGTGAGGATTCTGGGAAATATGTCACATGGCATTATTCTTCTCTATTAATAACACAGGGACATGACCGGAGAAGGGAGGATTCTGGGAAATATGTCACATGACATCACTCTTCTCTATTAATAACACACGAACATGACTGGACAGGAGTGGATTCTGGGAATGATGTCACATGACATCACTCTACTCTATTAATAACACAGGGACATGACCGGAGAGGAGAGGATTCTGGGAAATATGTCACATAGCATCACTCTTCTCTATTAATAACACGTGGACATGACCGGAGAGGAGAGGATTCTGGGAAATATGTCACATAGCATCACTCTTCTCTATTAATAACACGTGGACATGACCGGAGAGGGGAGGATTCTGGGAATGATGTCACATGACATTACGCTTCTCTATTAATAACACAGAGACATGACTGGAGAGGAGAGGATTCTGGGAATAATGTCACATGACCTCACTCTTCTCTATTAATAACACAGGGACATGACTGGAGAGGTGAGGATTCTGGGAATAATGTCACATGACCTCACTCTTCTCTATTAATAACACAGAGACATGACTGGAGAGGAGAGGATTCTGGGAAATATGTCACATGACATCACTCTTCTCTATTAATAACACAGGGCATGACCGGAGAGGTGAGGATTCTGGGAAATATGTCACATGACATCACTCTTCTCTATTAATAACAGGGACATGACTGGAGAGGTGAGGATTCTGGGAAATATGTCACATGACATCACTCCTCTCTATTAATAACACAGGGACATGACTGGAGAGGTGAGGATTCTGGGAAATATGTCACATGACATCACTCTTCTCTATTAATAACACAGGGACATGACCGGAGAGGTGAGGATTCTGGGAAATATGTCACATGACATCACTCTTCTCTATTAATAACACAGAGACATGACTGGAGAGGAGAGGATTCTGGGAAATATGTCACATGACATCACTCTTCTCTATTAATAACACAGGACATGACTGGAGAGGTGGGGATTCTGGGAAATATGTCACATGACATCACTCTTCTTTTTTAATAACACGGGGACATGACTGGAGAGGGGAGGATTCTGGGAGTGATGTCACATGACATCACTCTTCTCTATTAATAATACATGACATGACTGGAGAGGTGAGGATTCTGGGAAATATGTCACATGACATCACTCTTCTCTATTAATGACACATGGACATGACTGGAGAGGTGAGGATTCTGGGAAATATGTCACATGACATCACTTCTCTATTAATAACACGAGGACATGACTGGAGAGGTGAGGATTCTGGGAATGATGTCACATGACATTATTCTTCTCTATTAATAACACAGGTACATGACCGGAGAGGGGAGGATTCTGGGAAATATGTCACATGACATCACTCTTCTCTATTAATAACACAGGGACATGACTGGAGAGGTGAGGATTCTGGGAAATATGTCACATGACATCCCTCTTCTCTATTAATAACACAGAGACATGACCGGAGAGGTGAGGATTCTGGGAAATATGTCACATGACATCACTCTTCTCTATTAATGACACATGGACATGACTGGAGAGGTGAGAATCCTGGGAAATATGTCACATGACATCCCTCTTCTCTATTAATAACACAGAGACATGACCGGAGAGGTGAGGATTCTGGGAAATATGTCACATGACATCACTCTTCTCTATTAATAACACAGGACATGACTGGAGAGGTGGGGATTCTGGGAATGATGTCACATGACATCACTCTTCTTTTTTAATAACACGGGGACATGACTGGAGAGGGGAGGATTCTGGGAGTGATGTCACATGACATTATTCTTCTCTATTAATAACACAGGTACATGACCGGAGAGGTGAGGATTCTGGGAAATATGTCACATGACATCACTCTTCTCTATTAATAACACAGAGACATGACTGGAGAGGAGAGGATTCTGGGAATGATGTCACATGACATCACTCTACTCTATTAATAACACAGGGACATGACTGGAGAGGAGAGGATTCTGGGAAATATGTCATATGACATTATTCTTCTCTATTAATAACACAGGTACATGACCGGAGAGGGGAGGATTCTGGGAAATATGTCACATGACATCACTCTTCTCTATTAATAACACAGGGACATGACTGGAGAGGTGAGGATTCTGGGAAATATGTCACATGACATCCCTCTTCTCTATTAATAACACAGAGACATGACCGGAGAGGTGAGGATTCTGGGAAATATGTCACATGACATCACTCTTCTCTATTAATAACAGGGACATGACCGGAGAGGTGAGGATTCTGGGAAATATGTCACATGACATTATTCTTCTCTATTAATAACACAGGGACATGACCGGAGAGGGGAGGATTCTGGGAAATATGTCACATGGCATCACTCTTCTCTATTAATAACACACGAACATGACTGGACAGGAGTGGATTCTGGGAATGATGTCACATGACATCACTCTACTCTATTAATAACACAGGACATGACCGGAGAGGTGAGGATTCTAGGAAATATGTCACATGACATCACTCTACTCTATTAATAACACAGGGACATGACCAGAGAGGTGAGGATTCTGGGAAATATGTCACATGACATCACTCTACTCTATTAATAACACAGGGACATGACCGGAGAGGAGAGGATTCTGGGAAATATGTCACATAGCATCACTCTTCTCTATTAATAACACGTGGACATGACCGGAGAGGGGAGGATTCTGGGAATGATGTCACATGACATTACGCTTCTCTATTAATAACACAGAGACATGACTGGAGAGGAGAGGATTCTGGGAATAATGTCACATGACATCACTCTGCTCTATTAATAACACAGGGACATGACCGGAGAGGTGAGGATTCTGAGAATGATGTCACATGGCATCACTCTTCTATATTAATAACACATGGACATAATCGGAGAGGTGAGGATTCTGGGAATGATGTCACATGACATCACTCTTCTCTATTAATAACACGGACATGACTGGAACGGTGAGGATTCTGGGAAATATGTCACATGACATCACTCTACTCTATTAATAACACAGGACATGATTGGAGAGGAGAGGATTCTGGGAAATATGTTACATGACATCACTCTTCTCTATTAATAACACATGGACATGTCCGGAGAGGGGAGGATTCTGGGAAATATGTCACATGACATCACTCTTCTCTATTAATAACACGGGAACATGACCGGAGAGGGGAGGATTATGGGAATGATGTCACATGACTTCACTCTTCCCTATTAATAACACAGGGACATGACTGGAGAGGAGAGGATTCTGGGAAATATGTTACGTGACATCACTCTTCTCTATTAACACAGGGAGGTGAGGATTCTGGGAATGATGTCACATGACATCACTCTGCTCTATTAATAACACATGGACATGTCCGGAGAGGGGAGGATTCTGGGAAATATGTCACAGGACATCACTCTTCTCTATTAATAACACAGGACATGACTGGAGAGGAGAGGATTCTGGGAAATATGTCACATGACAACACTCTTCTCTATTAATAACACAGAGACATGACCGGAGAAGTGAGGATTCTGGGAAATATGTCACATGACATCACTCTTCTCTATTAATAACACAGGGACATGACTGGAGAGGTGAGGATTCTGGGAAATATGTCACATGACAACACTCTTCTCTATTAATAACACATGGACATGACTGGAGAGGTGAGGATTCTGGGAAATATGTCACATGACATCACTCTTCTCTATTAATAACACAGGACATGACCGGAGAGGAGAGGATTCTAGGAATGATGTCACATGACATCACTCTTCTCTATTAATAACACGGGGACATGAGGTGAGGTGAGGATTCAGGGAAATATGTCACATGACATCACTCTTCTCTATTAATAACAGGGACATGACTGGAGAGGTGAGGATTCTGGGAAATATGTCACATGACATCACTTCTCTATTAATAACACGAGGACATGAGTGGAGAGGTGGGGATTCTGGGAAATATGTCACATGGCATTATTCTTCTCTATTAATAACACAGGGACATGACCGGAGAGGGGAGGATTCTGGGAAATATGTCACATGACATCACTCTTCTCTATTAATAACACACGAACATGACTGGACAGGAGTGGATTCTGGGAATGATGTCACATGACATCACTCTACTCTATTAATAACACAGGGACATGACCGGAGAGGAGAGGATTCTGGGAAATATGTCACATAGCATCACTCTTCTCTATTAATAACATGTGGACATGACCGGAGAGGAGAGGATTCTGGGAAATATGTCACATAGCATCACTCTTCTCTATTAATAACACGTGGACATGACCGGAGAGGGGAGGATTCTGGGAATGATGTCACATGACATTACGCTTCTCTATTAATAACACAGAGACATGACTGGAGAGGAGAGGATTCTGGGAATAATGTCACATGACCTCACTCTTCTCTATTAATAACACAGAGACATGACCGGAGAGGTGAGGATTCTGGGAAATATGTCACATGACATCACTCTTCTCTATTAATGACACATGGACATGACTGGAGAGGTGAGAATCCTGGGAAATATGTTACATGACATCACTCTTCTCTATTAATAACACAGGACATGACCGGAGAGGTGAGGATTCTGGGAAATATGTCACATGACATCACTCTTCTCTATTAATAACAGGGACATGACTGGAGAGGTGAGGATTCTGGGAAATATGTCACATGACATCACTTCTCTATTAATAACACGAGGACATGACTGGAGAGGTGAGGATTCTGGGAAATATGTCACATAACATCACTCTTGTCTATTAATAACACACGAACATGACTGGACAGGAGTGGATTCTGGGAATGATGTCACATGACATCACTCTACTCTATTAATAACACAGGACATGACCGGAGAGAAGAGGATTCTAGGAATGATGTCACATGACATCACTCTGCTCTATTAATAACACAGGGACATGTCCGGAGAGGTGAGGATTCTGGGAAATATGTCACATGACATCACTCTTCTCTATTAATAACACAGGGACATGAGGTGAGGTGAGGATTCAGGGAAATATGTCACATGACATCACTCTTCTCTATTAATAACAGGGACATGACTGGAGAGGTGAGGATTCTGGGAAATATGTCACATGACATCACTTCTCTATTAATAACACGAGGACATGAGTGGAGAGGTGAGGATTCTGGGAAATATGTCACATGGCATTATTCTTCTCTATTAATAACACAGGGACATGACCGGAGAGGGGAGGATTCTGGGAAATATGTCACATGACATCACTCTTCTCTATTAATAACACACGAACATGACTGGACAGGAGTGGATTCTGGGAAAGATGTCACATGACATCACTCTACTCTATTAATAACACAGGGACATGACCGGAGAGGAGAGGATTCTGGGAAATATGTCACATAGCATCACTCTTCTCTATTAATAACACGTGGACATGACCGGAGAGGAGAGGATTCTGGGAAATATGTCACATAGCATCACTCTTCTCTATTAATAACACGTGGACATGACCGGAGAGGGGAGGATTATGGGAATGATGTCACATGACATCACTCTTCCCTATTAATAACACAGGGACATGACTGGAGAGGAGAGGATTCTGGGAAATATGTTATGTGACATCATTCTTTTCTATTAACACAGGGACATGACTGGGGAGGTGAGGATTCTGGGAATGATGTCACATGACATCACTCTGCTCTATTAATAACACATGGACATGTCCGGAGAGGGGAGGATTCTGGGAAATATGTCACATGACATCACTCTACTCTATTAATAACACAGGGACATGACCGGAGAGGAGAGGATTCTGGGAAATATGTCACATAGCATCACTCTTCTCTATTAATAACACGTGGACATGTCCGGAGAGGGGAGGATTCTGGGAATGATGTCACATGACATTACGCTTCTCTATTAATAACACAGAGACATGACTGGAGAGGAGAGGATTCTGGGAATAATGTCACATGACATCACTCTGCTCTATTAATAACACAGGGACATGACCGGAGAGGTGAGGATTCTGGGAATGATGTCACATGGCATCACTCTTCTATATTAATAACACATGGACATGATCGGAGAGGTGAGGATTCTGGGAATGATGTCACATGACATCACTCTTCTCTATTAATAACACAGGGACATGACTGGAGCGGTGAGGATTCTGGGAAATATGTCACATGACATCACTCTACTCTATTAATAACACAGGACATGATTGGAGAGGAGATGATTCTGGGAAATATGTTACGTGACATCACTCTTCTCTATTAACACAGGGACATGACTGGGGAAGTGAGGATTCTGGGAATGATGTCACATGACATCACTCTGCTCTATTAATAACACGGGGACATGATCGGAGAGGTGAGGATTCTGGGAATGATGTCACATGATATCACTCTTCTCTATTAATAACACATGGACATGTCCGGAGAGGGGAGGATTCTGGGAAATATGTCACATGACATCACTCTTCTCTATTAATAACACGGGGACATGACCGGAGAGGGGAGGATTATGGGAATGATGTCACATGACATCACTCTTCCCTATTAATAACACAGGGACATGACTGGAGAGGAGAGGATTCTGGGAAATATGTTACGTGACATCACTCTTCTCTATTAACACAGGGACATGACTGGGGAGGTGAGGATTCTGGGAATGATGTCACATGACATCACTCTGCTCTATTAATAACACATGGACATGACCGGAGAGGGGAGGATTCTGGGAAATATGTCACATGACATCACTCTTCTCTATTAATAACACAGGGACATGACCGGAGAGGGGAGGATTATGGGAATGATGTCACATGACATCACTCTTCGCTATTAATAACACAGGGACATGACTGGAGAGGTGAGGATTCTGGGAAATATGTCACATGACCTCACTCTTCTCTATTAATAACACAGGGACATGACTGGAGAGGTGAGGATTCTGGGAAATATGTCACATGACCTCACTCTTCTCTATTAATAACACAGGACATGACTGGAGGTGAGGATTCTGGGAAATTTGTCACATGACATCACTCTTTTCTTAATAACACAGGGACATGACTGGAGAGGAGAGGATTCTGGGAAATATGTCACATGACAACACTCTTCTCTATTAATAACACAGAGACATGACCGGAGAAGTGAGGATTCTGGGAAATATGTCACATGACATCACTCTTCTCTATTAATAACACAGGGACATGACTGGAGAGGTGAGGATTCTGGGAAATATGTCACATGACATCACTCTTCTCTATTAATAACACATGGACATGACTGGAGAGGTGAGGATTCTGGGAAATATGTCACATGACATCACTCTTCCCTATTAATAACACAGGACATGACCGGAGAGGAGAGGATTCTAGGAATGATGTCACATGACATCACTCTGCTCTATTAATAACACAGGGACATGTCCGGAGAGGTGAGGATTCTGGGAAATATATCACATGACATCACTCTTCTCTATTAATAACACGGGGACATGAGGTGAGGTGAGGATTCAGGGAAATATGTCACATGACATCACTCTTCTCTATTAATAACAGGGACATGACTGGAGAGGTGAGGATTCTGGGAAATATGTCACATGACATCACTTCTCTATTAATAACACGAGGACATGAGTGGAGAGGTGAGGATTCTGGGAAATATGTCACATGGCATTATTCTTCTCTATTAATAACACAGGGACATGACCGGAGAGGGGAGGATTCTGGGAAATATGTCACATGACATCACTCTTCTCTATTAATAACACACGAACATGACTGGACAGGAGTGGATTCTGGGAATGATGTCACATGACATCACTCTACTCTATTAATAACACAGGGACATGACCGGAGAGGAGAGGATTCTGGGAAATATGTCACATAGCATCACTCTTCTCTATTAATAACACGTGGACATGACCGGAGAGGAGAGGATTCTGGGAAATATGTCACATAGCATCACTCTTCTCTATTAATAACACGTGGACATGACCGGAGAGGGGAGGATTCTGGGAATGATGTCACATGACATTACGCTTCTCTATTAATAACACAGAGACATGACTGGAGAGGAGAGGATTCTAGGAATAATGTCACATGACCTCACTCTTCTCTATTAATAACACAGGGACATGACTGGAGAGGTGAGGATTCTGGGAATAATGTCACATGACCTCACTCTTTATTAATAACACAGGGACATGACTGGAGAGGGGAGGATTCTGGGAAATATGTTTCATGACATCACTCTTCTCTATTAATAACACAGAGACATGACTGGAGAGGAGAGGATTCTGGGAAATATGTCACATGACATCACTCTTCTCTATTAATAACACAGGGCATGACCGGAGAGGTGAGGATTCTGGGAAATATGTCACATGACATCACTCTTCTCTATTAATAACAGGGACATGATTGGAGAGGTGAGGATTCTGGGAAATATGTCACATGACATCACTCCTCTCTATTAATAACACAGGGACATGACTGGAGAGGAGGATTCTGGGAAATATGTCACATGACATCACTCTTCTCTATTAATAACACAGGGACATGACCGGAGAGGTGAGGATTCTGGGAATGATGTCACATGACATCACTCTTCTCTATTAATAATACAGGACATGACTGGAGAGGTGAGGATTCTGGGAAATATGTCACATGATATCACTCTTCTCTATTAATGACACATGGACATGACTGGAGAGGTGAGGATTCTGGGAAATATGTCACATGACATCACTTCTCTATTAATAACACGAGGACATGACTGGAGAGGTGAGGATTCTGGGAATGATGTCACATGACATCACTCTTCGCTATTAATAACACAGGGACATGACTGGAGAGGTGAGGATTCTGGGAAATATGTCACATGACCTCACTCTTCTCTATTAATAACACAGGGACATGACTGGAGAGGTGAGGATTCTGGGAAATATGTCACATGACCTCACTCTTCTCTATTAATAACACAGGGACATGACCGGAGAAGGGAGGATTCTGGGAAATATGTCACATGACATCACTCTTCTCTATTAATAACACACGAACATGACTGGACAGGAGTGGATTCTGGGAATGATGTCACATGACATCACTCTACTCTATTAATAACACAGGGACATGACCGGAGAGGAGAGGATTCTGGGAAATATGTCACATAGCATCACTCTTCTCTATTAATAACACGTGGACATGACCGGAGAGGAGAGGATTCTGGGAAATATGTCACATAGCATCACTCTTCTCTATTAATAACACGTGGACATGACCGGAGAGGGGAGGATTCTGGGAATGATGTCACATGACATTACGCTTCTCTATTAATAACACAGAGACATGACTGGAGAGGAGAGGATTCTGGGAATAATGTCACATGACCTCACTCTTCTCTATTAATAACACAGGGACATGACTGGAGAGGTGAGGATTCTGGGAATAATGTCACATGACCTCACTCTTCTCTATTAATAACACAGAGACATGACTGGAGAGGAGAGGATTCTGGGAAATATGTCACATGACATCACTCTTCTCTATTAATAACACAGGGCATGACCGGAGAGGTGAGGATTCTGGGAAATATGTCACATGACATCACTCTTCTCTATTAATAACAGGGACATGACTGGAGAGGTGAGGATTCTGGGAAATATGTCACATGACATCACTCCTCTCTATTAATAACACAGGGACATGACTGGAGAGGTGAGGATTCTGGGAAATATGTCACATGACATCACTCTTCTCTATTAATAACACAGGGACATGACCGGAGAGGTGAGGATTCTGGGAAATATGTCACATGACATCACTCTTCTCTATTAATAACACAGAGACATGACTGGAGAGGAGAGGATTCTGGGAAATATGTCACATGACATCACTCTTCTCTATTAATAACACAGGACATGACTGGAGAGGTGGGGATTCTGGGAAATATGTCACATGACATCACTCTTCTTTTTTAATAACACGGGGACATGACTGGAGAGGGGAGGATTCTGGGAGTGATGTCACATGACATCACTCTTCTCTATTAATAATACATGACATGACTGGAGAGGTGAGGATTCTGGGAAATATGTCACATGACATCACTCTTCTCTATTAATGACACATGGACATGACTGGAGAGGTGAGGATTCTGGGAAATATGTCACATGACATCACTTCTCTATTAATAACACGAGGACATGACTGGAGAGGTGAGGATTCTGGGAATGATGTCACATGACATTATTCTTCTCTATTAATAACACAGGTACATGACCGGAGAGGGGAGGATTCTGGGAAATATGTCACATGACATCACTCTTCTCTATTAATAACACAGGGACATGACTGGAGAGGTGAGGATTCTGGGAAATATGTCACATGACATCCCTCTTCTCTATTAATAACACAGAGACATGACCGGAGAGGTGAGGATTCTGGGAAATATGTCACATGACATCACTCTTCTCTATTAATGACACATGGACATGACTGGAGAGGTGAGAATCCTGGGAAATATGTCACATGACATCCCTCTTCTCTATTAATAACACAGAGACATGACCGGAGAGGTGAGGATTCTGGGAAATATGTCACATGACATCACTCTTCTCTATTAATAACACAGGACATGACTGGAGAGGTGGGGATTCTGGGAATGATGTCACATGACATCACTCTTCTTTTTTAATAACACGGGGACATGACTGGAGAGGGGAGGATTCTGGGAGTGATGTCACATGACATTATTCTTCTCTATTAATAACACAGGTACATGACCGGAGAGGTGAGGATTCTGGGAAATATGTCACATGACATCACTCTTCTCTATTAATAACACAGAGACATGACTGGAGAGGAGAGGATTCTGGGAATGATGTCACATGACATCACTCTACTCTATTAATAACACAGGGACATGACTGGAGAGGAGAGGATTCTGGGAAATATGTCATATGACATTATTCTTCTCTATTAATAACACAGGTACATGACCGGAGAGGGGAGGATTCTGGGAAATATGTCACATGACATCACTCTTCTCTATTAATAACACAGGGACATGACTGGAGAGGTGAGGATTCTGGGAAATATGTCACATGACATCCCTCTTCTCTATTAATAACACAGAGACATGACCGGAGAGGTGAGGATTCTGGGAAATATGTCACATGACATCACTCTTCTCTATTAATAACAGGGACATGACCGGAGAGGTGAGGATTCTGGGAAATATGTCACATGACATTATTCTTCTCTATTAATAACACAGGGACATGACCGGAGAGGGGAGGATTCTGGGAAATATGTCACATGGCATCACTCTTCTCTATTAATAACACACGAACATGACTGGACAGGAGTGGATTCTGGGAATGATGTCACATGACATCACTCTACTCTATTAATAACACAGGACATGACCGGAGAGGTGAGGATTCTAGGAAATATGTCACATGACATCACTCTACTCTATTAATAACACAGGGACATGACCAGAGAGGTGAGGATTCTGGGAAATATGTCACATGACATCACTCTACTCTATTAATAACACAGGGACATGACCGGAGAGGAGAGGATTCTGGGAAATATGTCACATAGCATCACTCTTCTCTATTAATAACACGTGGACATGACCGGAGAGGGGAGGATTCTGGGAATGATGTCACATGACATTACGCTTCTCTATTAATAACACAGAGACATGACTGGAGAGGAGAGGATTCTGGGAATAATGTCACATGACATCACTCTGCTCTATTAATAACACAGGGACATGACCGGAGAGGTGAGGATTCTGAGAATGATGTCACATGGCATCACTCTTCTATATTAATAACACATGGACATAATCGGAGAGGTGAGGATTCTGGGAATGATGTCACATGACATCACTCTTCTCTATTAATAACACGGACATGACTGGAACGGTGAGGATTCTGGGAAATATGTCACATGACATCACTCTACTCTATTAATAACACAGGACATGATTGGAGAGGAGAGGATTCTGGGAAATATGTTACATGACATCACTCTTCTCTATTAATAACACATGGACATGTCCGGAGAGGGGAGGATTCTGGGAAATATGTCACATGACATCACTCTTCTCTATTAATAACACGGGAACATGACCGGAGAGGGGAGGATTATGGGAATGATGTCACATGACTTCACTCTTCCCTATTAATAACACAGGGACATGACTGGAGAGGAGAGGATTCTGGGAAATATGTTACGTGACATCACTCTTCTCTATTAACACAGGGAGGTGAGGATTCTGGGAATGATGTCACATGACATCACTCTGCTCTATTAATAACACATGGACATGTCCGGAGAGGGGAGGATTCTGGGAAATATGTCACAGGACATCACTCTTCTCTATTAATAACACAGGACATGACTGGAGAGGAGAGGATTCTGGGAAATATGTCACATGACAACACTCTTCTCTATTAATAACACAGAGACATGACCGGAGAAGTGAGGATTCTGGGAAATATGTCACATGACATCACTCTTCTCTATTAATAACACAGGGACATGACTGGAGAGGTGAGGATTCTGGGAAATATGTCACATGACAACACTCTTCTCTATTAATAACACATGGACATGACTGGAGAGGTGAGGATTCTGGGAAATATGTCACATGACATCACTCTTCTCTATTAATAACACAGGACATGACCGGAGAGGAGAGGATTCTAGGAATGATGTCACATGACATCACTCTTCTCTATTAATAACACGGGGACATGAGGTGAGGTGAGGATTCAGGGAAATATGTCACATGACATCACTCTTCTCTATTAATAACAGGGACATGACTGGAGAGGTGAGGATTCTGGGAAATATGTCACATGACATCACTTCTCTATTAATAACACGAGGACATGAGTGGAGAGGTGGGGATTCTGGGAAATATGTCACATGGCATTATTCTTCTCTATTAATAACACAGGGACATGACCGGAGAGGGGAGGATTCTGGGAAATATGTCACATGACATCACTCTTCTCTATTAATAACACACGAACATGACTGGACAGGAGTGGATTCTGGGAATGATGTCACATGACATCACTCTACTCTATTAATAACACAGGGACATGACCGGAGAGGAGAGGATTCTGGGAAATATGTCACATAGCATCACTCTTCTCTATTAATAACATGTGGACATGACCGGAGAGGAGAGGATTCTGGGAAATATGTCACATAGCATCACTCTTCTCTATTAATAACACGTGGACATGACCGGAGAGGGGAGGATTCTGGGAATGATGTCACATGACATTACGCTTCTCTATTAATAACACAGAGACATGACTGGAGAGGAGAGGATTCTGGGAATAATGTCACATGACCTCACTCTTCTCTATTAATAACACAGAGACATGACCGGAGAGGTGAGGATTCTGGGAAATATGTCACATGACATCACTCTTCTCTATTAATGACACATGGACATGACTGGAGAGGTGAGAATCCTGGGAAATATGTTACATGACATCACTCTTCTCTATTAATAACACAGGACATGACCGGAGAGGTGAGGATTCTGGGAAATATGTCACATGACATCACTCTTCTCTATTAATAACAGGGACATGACTGGAGAGGTGAGGATTCTGGGAAATATGTCACATGACATCACTTCTCTATTAATAACACGAGGACATGACTGGAGAGGTGAGGATTCTGGGAAATATGTCACATAACATCACTCTTGTCTATTAATAACACACGAACATGACTGGACAGGAGTGGATTCTGGGAATGATGTCACATGACATCACTCTACTCTATTAATAACACAGGACATGACCGGAGAGAAGAGGATTCTAGGAATGATGTCACATGACATCACTCTGCTCTATTAATAACACAGGGACATGTCCGGAGAGGTGAGGATTCTGGGAAATATGTCACATGACATCACTCTTCTCTATTAATAACACAGGGACATGAGGTGAGGTGAGGATTCAGGGAAATATGTCACATGACATCACTCTTCTCTATTAATAACAGGGACATGACTGGAGAGGTGAGGATTCTGGGAAATATGTCACATGACATCACTTCTCTATTAATAACACGAGGACATGAGTGGAGAGGTGAGGATTCTGGGAAATATGTCACATGGCATTATTCTTCTCTATTAATAACACAGGGACATGACCGGAGAGGGGAGGATTCTGGGAAATATGTCACATGACATCACTCTTCTCTATTAATAACACACGAACATGACTGGACAGGAGTGGATTCTGGGAAAGATGTCACATGACATCACTCTACTCTATTAATAACACAGGGACATGACCGGAGAGGAGAGGATTCTGGGAAATATGTCACATAGCATCACTCTTCTCTATTAATAACACGTGGACATGACCGGAGAGGAGAGGATTCTGGGAAATATGTCACATAGCATCACTCTTCTCTATTAATAACACGTGGACATGACCGGAGAGGGGAGGATTATGGGAATGATGTCACATGACATCACTCTTCCCTATTAATAACACAGGGACATGACTGGAGAGGAGAGGATTCTGGGAAATATGTTATGTGACATCATTCTTTTCTATTAACACAGGGACATGACTGGGGAGGTGAGGATTCTGGGAATGATGTCACATGACATCACTCTGCTCTATTAATAACACATGGACATGTCCGGAGAGGGGAGGATTCTGGGAAATATGTCACATGACATCACTCTACTCTATTAATAACACAGGGACATGACCGGAGAGGAGAGGATTCTGGGAAATATGTCACATAGCATCACTCTTCTCTATTAATAACACGTGGACATGTCCGGAGAGGGGAGGATTCTGGGAATGATGTCACATGACATTACGCTTCTCTATTAATAACACAGAGACATGACTGGAGAGGAGAGGATTCTGGGAATAATGTCACATGACATCACTCTGCTCTATTAATAACACAGGGACATGACCGGAGAGGTGAGGATTCTGGGAATGATGTCACATGGCATCACTCTTCTATATTAATAACACATGGACATGATCGGAGAGGTGAGGATTCTGGGAATGATGTCACATGACATCACTCTTCTCTATTAATAACACAGGGACATGACTGGAGCGGTGAGGATTCTGGGAAATATGTCACATGACATCACTCTACTCTATTAATAACACAGGACATGATTGGAGAGGAGATGATTCTGGGAAATATGTTACGTGACATCACTCTTCTCTATTAACACAGGGACATGACTGGGGAAGTGAGGATTCTGGGAATGATGTCACATGACATCACTCTGCTCTATTAATAACACGGGGACATGATCGGAGAGGTGAGGATTCTGGGAATGATGTCACATGATATCACTCTTCTCTATTAATAACACATGGACATGTCCGGAGAGGGGAGGATTCTGGGAAATATGTCACATGACATCACTCTTCTCTATTAATAACACGGGGACATGACCGGAGAGGGGAGGATTATGGGAATGATGTCACATGACATCACTCTTCCCTATTAATAACACAGGGACATGACTGGAGAGGAGAGGATTCTGGGAAATATGTTACGTGACATCACTCTTCTCTATTAACACAGGGACATGACTGGGGAGGTGAGGATTCTGGGAATGATGTCACATGACATCACTCTGCTCTATTAATAACACATGGACATGACCGGAGAGGGGAGGATTCTGGGAAATATGTCACATGACATCACTCTTCTCTATTAATAACACAGGGACATGACCGGAGAGGGGAGGATTATGGGAATGATGTCACATGACATCACTCTTCGCTATTAATAACACAGGGACATGACTGGAGAGGTGAGGATTCTGGGAAATATGTCACATGACCTCACTCTTCTCTATTAATAACACAGGGACATGACTGGAGAGGTGAGGATTCTGGGAAATATGTCACATGACCTCACTCTTCTCTATTAATAACACAGGACATGACTGGAGGTGAGGATTCTGGGAAATTTGTCACATGACATCACTCTTTTCTTAATAACACAGGGACATGACTGGAGAGGAGAGGATTCTGGGAAATATGTCACATGACAACACTCTTCTCTATTAATAACACAGAGACATGACCGGAGAAGTGAGGATTCTGGGAAATATGTCACATGACATCACTCTTCTCTATTAATAACACAGGGACATGACTGGAGAGGTGAGGATTCTGGGAAATATGTCACATGACATCACTCTTCTCTATTAATAACACATGGACATGACTGGAGAGGTGAGGATTCTGGGAAATATGTCACATGACATCACTCTTCCCTATTAATAACACAGGACATGACCGGAGAGGAGAGGATTCTAGGAATGATGTCACATGACATCACTCTGCTCTATTAATAACACAGGGACATGTCCGGAGAGGTGAGGATTCTGGGAAATATATCACATGACATCACTCTTCTCTATTAATAACACGGGGACATGAGGTGAGGTGAGGATTCAGGGAAATATGTCACATGACATCACTCTTCTCTATTAATAACAGGGACATGACTGGAGAGGTGAGGATTCTGGGAAATATGTCACATGACATCACTTCTCTATTAATAACACGAGGACATGAGTGGAGAGGTGAGGATTCTGGGAAATATGTCACATGGCATTATTCTTCTCTATTAATAACACAGGGACATGACCGGAGAGGGGAGGATTCTGGGAAATATGTCACATGACATCACTCTTCTCTATTAATAACACACGAACATGACTGGACAGGAGTGGATTCTGGGAATGATGTCACATGACATCACTCTACTCTATTAATAACACAGGGACATGACCGGAGAGGAGAGGATTCTGGGAAATATGTCACATAGCATCACTCTTCTCTATTAATAACACGTGGACATGACCGGAGAGGAGAGGATTCTGGGAAATATGTCACATAGCATCACTCTTCTCTATTAATAACACGTGGACATGACCGGAGAGGGGAGGATTCTGGGAATGATGTCACATGACATTACGCTTCTCTATTAATAACACAGAGACATGACTGGAGAGGAGAGGATTCTAGGAATAATGTCACATGACCTCACTCTTCTCTATTAATAACACAGGGACATGACTGGAGAGGTGAGGATTCTGGGAATAATGTCACATGACCTCACTCTTTATTAATAACACAGGGACATGACTGGAGAGGGGAGGATTCTGGGAAATATGTTTCATGACATCACTCTTCTCTATTAATAACACAGAGACATGACTGGAGAGGAGAGGATTCTGGGAAATATGTCACATGACATCACTCTTCTCTATTAATAACACAGGGCATGACCGGAGAGGTGAGGATTCTGGGAAATATGTCACATGACATCACTCTTCTCTATTAATAACAGGGACATGATTGGAGAGGTGAGGATTCTGGGAAATATGTCACATGACATCACTCCTCTCTATTAATAACACAGGGACATGACTGGAGAGGAGGATTCTGGGAAATATGTCACATGACATCACTCTTCTCTATTAATAACACAGGGACATGACCGGAGAGGTGAGGATTCTGGGAATGATGTCACATGACATCACTCTTCTCTATTAATAATACAGGACATGACTGGAGAGGTGAGGATTCTGGGAAATATGTCACATGATATCACTCTTCTCTATTAATGACACATGGACATGACTGGAGAGGTGAGGATTCTGGGAAATATGTCACATGACATCACTTCTCTATTAATAACACGAGGACATGACTGGAGAGGTGAGGATTCTGGGAATGATGTCACATGACATCACTCTTCGCTATTAATAACACAGGGACATGACTGGAGAGGTGAGGATTCTGGGAAATATGTCACATGACCTCACTCTTCTCTATTAATAACACAGGGACATGACTGGAGAGGTGAGGATTCTGGGAAATATGTCACATGACCTCACTCTTCTCTATTAATAACACAGGACATGACTGGAGGTGAGGATTCTGGGAAATTTGTCACATGACATCACTCTTTTCTTAATAACACAGGGACATGACTGGAGAGGAGAGGATTCTGGGAAATATGTCACATGACAACACTCTTCTCTATTAATAACACAGAGACATGACCGGAGAAGTGAGGATTCTGGGAAATATGTCACATGACATCACTCTTCTCTATTAATAACACAGGGACATGACTGGAGAGGTGAGGATTCTGGGAAATATGTCACATTACATCACTTCTCTATTAATAACACGAGGACATGACTGGAGAGGTGAGGATTCTGGGAAATATGTCACATGACATCACTCTTCTCTATTAATAACACAGGACATGACCGGAGAGGAGAGGATTCTAGGAATGATGTCACATGACATCACTCTGCTCTATTAATAACACAGGGACATGTCCGGAGAGGTGAGGATTCTGGGAAATATGTCACATGACATCACTCTTCTCTATTAATAACACAGGGACATGACTGGAGAGGGGAGGATTCTGGGAAATATATCACATGACATCACTCTTCTCTATTAATAACACGGGGACATGAGGTGAGGTGAGGATTCAGGGAAATATGTCACATGACATCACTCTTCTCTATTAATAACAGGGACATGACTGGAGAGGTGAGGATTCTGGGAAATATGTCACATGACATCACTTCTCTATTAATAACACGAGGACATGAGTGGAGAGGTGAGGATTCTGGGAAATATGTCACATGGCATTATTCTTCTCTATTAATAACACAGGGACATGACCGGAGAGGGGAGGATTCTGGGAAATATGTCACATGACATCATTCTTCTCTATTAATAACACACGAACATGACTGGACAGGAGTGGATTCTGGGAATGATGTCACATGACATCACTCTACTCTATTAATAACACAGGGACATGACCGGAGAGGAGAGGATTCTGGGAAATATGTCACATAGCATCACTCTTCTCTATTAATAACATGTGGACATGACCGGAGAGGAGAGGATTCTGGGAAATATGTCACATAGCATCACTCTTCTCTATTAATAACACGTGGACATGACCGGAGAGGGGAGGATTCTGGGAATGATGTCACATGACATTACGCTTCTCTATTAATAACACAGAGACATGACTGGAGAGGAGAGGATTCTGGGAATAATGTCACATGACCTCACTCTTCTCTATTAATAACACAGGGACATGACTGGAGAGGTGAGGATTCTGGGAAATATGTCACATGACATCACTCTTCTCTATTAATAACAGGGACATGACTGGAGAGGTGAGGATTCTGGGAAATATGTCACATGACATCACTCCTCTCTATTAATAACACAGGGACATGACTGGAGAGGTAAGGATTCTGGGAAATATGTCACATGACATCACTCTTCTCTATTAATAACACAGGGACATGACCGGAGAGGTGAGGATTCTGGGAAATATGTCACATGACATCACTCTTCTCTATTAATAACACAGAGACATGACTGGAGAGGAGAGGATTCTGGGAAATATGTCACATGACATCACTCTTCTCTATTAATAACACAGGACATGACTGGAGAGGTGGGGATTCTGGGAAATATGTCACATGACATCACTCTTCTTTTTTAATAACACGGGGACATGACTGGAGAGGGGAGGATTCTGGGAGTGATGTCACATGACATCACTCTTCTCTATTAATAATACAGGACATGACTGGAGAGGTGAGGATTCTGGGAAATATGTCACATGACATCACTCTTCTCTATTAATGACACATGGACATGACTGGAGAGGTGAGGATTCTGGGAAATATGTCACATGACATCACTTCTCTATTAATAACACGAGGACATGACTGGAGAGGTGAGGATTCTGGGAATGATGTCACATGACATTATTCTTCTCTATTAATAACACAGGTACATGACCGGAGAGGGGAGGATTCTGGGAAATATGTCACATGACATCACTCTTCTCTATTAATAACACAGGGACATGACTGGAGAGGTGAGGATTCTGGGAAATATGTCACATGACATCCCTCTTCTCTATTAATAACACAGAGACATGACCGGAGAGGTGAGGATTCTGGGAAATATGTCACATGACATCACTCTTCTCTATTAATGACACATGGACATGACTGGAGAGGTGAGAATCCTAGGAAATATGTTACATGACATCACTCTTCTCTATTAATAACACAGGACATGACCGGAGAGGTGAGGATTCTGGGAAATATGTCACATGACATCACTTCTCTATTAATAACACGAGGACATGACTGGAGAGGTGAGGATTCTGGGAAATATGTCACATGACATCACTCTTCTCTATTAATAACACACGAACATGACTGGACAGGAGTGGATTCTGGGAATGATGTCACATGACATCACTCTTCTCTATTAATAACACAGGGACATGACTGGAGAGGTGAGGATTCTGGGAAATATGTCACATGACATCACTCTTCTCTATTAATGACACATGGACATGACTGGAGAGGTGAGAATCCTGGGAAATATGTTACATGACATCACTCTTCTCTATTAATAACACAGGACATGACCGGAGAGGTGAGGATTCTGGGAAATATGTCACATGACATCACTCTTCTCTATTAATAACAGGGACATGACTGGAGAGGTGAGGATTCTGGGAAATATGTCACATGACATCACTTCTCTATTAATAACACGAGGACATGACTGGAGAGGTGAGGATTCTGGGAAATATGTCACATGACATCACTCTTGTCTATTAATAACACAGGACATGACCGGAGAGGAGAGGATTCTAGGAATGATGTCACATGACATCACTCTGCTCTATTAATAACACAGGGACATGTCCGGAGAGGTGAGGATTCTGGGAAATATGTCACATGACATCACTCTTCTCTATTAATAACACAGGGACATGACTGGAGAGGGGAGGATTCTGGGAAATATATCACATGACATCACTCTTCTCTATTAATAACACGGGGACATGAGGTGAGGTGAGGATTCAGGGAAATATGTCACATGACATCACTCTTCTCTATTAATAACAGGGACATGACTGGAGAGGTGAGGATTCTGGGAAATATGTCACATGACATCACTTCTCTATTAATAACACGAGGACATGAGTGGAGAGGTGAGGATTCTGGGAAATATGTCACATGGCATTATTCTTCTCTATTAATAACACAGGGACATGACCGGAGAGGGGAGGATTCTGGGAAATATGTCACATGACATCACTCTTCTCTATTAATAACACACGAACATGACTGGACAGGAGTGGATTCTGGGAATGATGTCACATGACATCACTCTACTCTATTAATAACACAGGGACATGACCGGAGAGGAGAGGATTCTGGGAAATATGTCACATAGCATCACTCTTCTCTATTAATAACACGTGGACATGACCGGAGAGGAGAGGATTCTGGGAAATATGTCACATAGCATCACTCTTCTCTATTAATAACACGTGGACATGACCGGAGAGGGGAGGATTCTGGGAATGATGTCACATGACATTACGCTTCTCTATTAATAACACAGAGACATGACTGGAGAGGAGAGGATTCTGGGAATAATGTCACATGACCTCACTCTTCTCTATTAATAACACAGGGACATGACTGGAGAGGTGAGGATTCTGGGAATAATGTCACATGACCTCACTCTTCTCTATTAATAACACAGAGACATGACTGGAGAGGAGAGGATTCTGGGAAATATGTCACATGACATCACTCTTCTCTATTAATAACACAGGGCATGACCGGAGAGGTGAGGATTCTGGGAAATATGTCACATGACATCACTCTTCTCTATTAATAACAGGGACATGACTGGAGAGGTGAGGATTCTGGGAAATATGTCACATGACATCACTCCTCTCTATTAATAACACAGGGACATGACTGGAGAGGTGAGGATTCTGGGAAATATGTCACATGACATCACTCTTCTCTATTAATAACACAGGGACATGACCGGAGAGGTGAGGATTCTGGGAAATATGTCACATGACATCACTCTTCTCTATTAATAACACAGAGACATGACTGGAGAGGAGAGGATTCTGGGAAATATGTCACATGACATCACTCTTCTCTATTAATAACACAGGACATGACTGGAGAGGTGGGGATTCTGGGAAATATGTCACATGACATCACTCTTCTTTTTTAATAACACGGGGACATGACTGGAGAGGGGAGGATTCTGGGAGTGATGTCACATGACATCACTCTTCTCTATTAATAATACATGACATGACTGGAGAGGTGAGGATTCTGGGAAATATGTCACATGACATCACTCTTCTCTATTAATGACACATGGACATGACTGGAGAGGTGAGGATTCTGGGAAATATGTCACATGACATCACTTCTCTATTAATAACACGAGGACATGACTGGAGAGGTGAGGATTCTGGGAATGATGTCACATGACATTATTCTTCTCTATTAATAACACAGGTACATGATCGGAGAGGGGAGGATTCTGGGAAATATGTCACATGACATCACTCTTCTCTATTAATAACACAGGGACATGACTGGAGAGGTGAGGATTCTGGGAAATATGTCACATGACATCCCTCTTCTCTATTAATAACACAGAGACATGACCGGAGAGGTGAGGATTCTGGGAAATATGTCACATGACATCACTCTTCTCTATTAATGACACATGGACATGACTGGAGAGGTGAGAATCCTGGGAAATATGTCACATGACATCCCTCTTCTCTATTAATAACACAGAGACATGACCGGAGAGGTGAGGATTCTGGGAAATATGTCACATGACATCACTCTTCTCTATTAATAACACAGGACATGACTGGAGAGGTGGGGATTCTGGGAATGATGTCACATGACATCACTCTTCTTTTTTAATAACACGGGGACATGACTGGAGAGGGGAGGATTCTGGGAGTGATGTCACATGACATTATTCTTCTCTATTAATAACACAGGT
Source organism: Rhinoderma darwinii (assembly GCF_050947455.1). Taxonomy (NCBI): domain Eukaryota; kingdom Metazoa; phylum Chordata; class Amphibia; order Anura; family Rhinodermatidae; genus Rhinoderma; species Rhinoderma darwinii. Next base: position 99,205,237 of record NC_134697.1, on the reverse strand, counting down.
ACATGACCGGAGAGGTGAGGATTCTGGGAAATATGTCACATGACATCACTCTTCTCTATTAATAACACAGAGACATGACTGGAGAGGAGAGGATTCTGGGAATGATGTCACATGACATCACTCTACTCTATTAATAACACAGGGACATGACTGGAGAGGAGAGGATTCTGGGAATGATGTCACATGACATCACTCTTCTCTATTAATAACACAGAGACATGACTGGAGAGGAGAGGATTCTGGGAATGATGTCACATGACATCACTCTACTCTATTAATAACACAGGGACATGACCGGAGAGGGGAGGATTCTGGGAAATATGTCACATGACATCACTCTTCTCTATTAATAACACAGGGACATGACTGGAGAGGTGAGGATTCTGGGAAATATGTCACATGACATCCCTCTTCTCTATTAATAACACAGAGACATGACCGGAGAGGTGAGGATTCTGGGAAATATGTCACATGACATCACTCTTCTCTATTAATAACAGGGACATGACCGGAGAGGTGAGGATTCTGGGAAATATGTCACATGACATTATTCTTCTCTATTAATAACACAGGGACATGACCGGAGAGGGGAGGATTCTGGGAAATATGTCACATGGCATCACTCTTCTCTATTAATAACACACGAACATGACTGGACAGGAGTGGATTCTGGGAATGATGTCACATGACATCACTCTACTCTATTAATAACACAGGACATGACCGGAGAGGTGAGGATTCTAGGAAATATGTCACATGACATCCCTCTTCTCTATTAATAACACAGAGACATGACCGGAGAGGTGAGGATTCAGGGAAATATGTCACATGACATCACTCTTCTCTATTAATAACAGGGACATGACTGGAGAGGTGAGGATTCTGGGAAATATGTCACATGACATCACTTCTCTATTAATAACACGAGGACATGAGTGGAGAGGTGAGGATTCTGGGAAATATGTCACATGGCATTATTCTTCTCTATTAATAACACAGGGACATGACCGGAGAGGGGAGGATTCTGGGAAATATGTCACATGACATCACTCTTCTCTATTAATAACACACGAACATGACTGGACAGGAGTGGATTCTGGGAATGATGTCACATGACATCACTCTACTCTATTAATAACACAGGGACATGACCGGAGAGGAGAGGATTCTGGGAAATATGTCACATAGCATCACTCTTCTCTATTAATAACATGTGGACATGACCGGAGAGGAGAGGATTCTGGGAAATATGTCACATAGCATCACTCTTCTCTATTAATAACACGTGGACATGACCGGAGAGGGGAGGATTCTGGGAATGATGTCACATGACATCACTCTGCTCTATTAATAACACAGGGACATGTCCGGAGAGGTGAGGATTCTGGGAAATATGTCACATGACATCACTCTTCTCTATTAATAACACAGGGACATGACTGGAGAGGGGAGGATTCTGGGAAATATATCACATGACATCACTCTTCTCTATTAATAACACGGGGACATGAGGTGAGGTGAGGATTCAGGGAAATATGTCACATGACATCACTCTTCTCTATTAATAACAGGGACATGACTGGAGAGGTGAGGATTCTGGGAAATATGTCACATGACATCACTTCTCTATTAATAACACGAGGACATGAGTGGAGAGGTGAGGATTCTGGGAAATATGTCACATGGCATTATTCTTCTCTATTAATAACACAGGGACATGACCGGAGAGGGGAGGATTCTGGGAAATATGTCACATGACATCACTCTTCTCTATTAATAACACACGAACATGACTGGACAGGAGTGGATTCTGGGAATGATGTCACATGACATCACTCTACTCTATTAATAACACAGGGACATGACCGGAGAGGAGAGGATTCTGGGAAATATGTCACATAGCATCACTCTTCTCTATTAATAACATGTGGACATGACCGGAGAGGAGAGGATTCTGGGAAATATGTCACATAGCATCACTCTTCTCTATTAATAACACGTGGACATGACCGGAGAGGGGAGGATTCTGGGAATGATGTCACATGACATTACGCTTCTCTATTAATAACACAGAGACATGACTGGAGAGGAGAGGATTCTGGGAATAATGTCACATGACCTCACTCTTCTCTATTAATAACACAGAGACATGACCGGAGAGGTGAGGATTCTGGGAAATATGTCACATGACATCACTCTTCTCTATTAATGACACATGGACATGACTGGAGAGGTGAGAATCCTGGGAAATATGTTACATGACATCACTCTTCTCTATTAATAACACAGGACATGACCGGAGAGGTGAGGATTCTGGGAAATATGTCACATGACATCACTCTTCTCTATTAATAACAGGGACATGACTGGAGAGGTGAGGATTCTGGGAAATATGTCACATGACATCACTTCTCTATTAATAACACGAGGACATGACTGGAGAGGTGAGGATTCTGGGAAATATGTCACATAACATCACTCTTGTCTATTAATAACACACGAACATGACTGGACAGGAGTGGATTCTGGGAATGATGTCACATGACATCACTCTACTCTATTAATAACACAGGACATGACCGGAGAGAAGAGGATTCTAGGAATGATGTCACATGACATCACTCTGCTCTATTAATAACACAGGGACATGTCCGGAGAGGTGAGGATTCTGGGAAATATGTCACATGACATCACTCTTCTCTATTAATAACACAGGGACATGACTGGAGAGGGGAGGATTCTGGGAAATATATCACATGATATCACTCTTCTCTATTAATAACACGGGGACATGAGGTGAGGTGAGGATTCAGGGAAATATGTCACATGACATCACTCTTCTCTATTAATAACAGGGACATGACTGGAGAGGTGAGGATTCTGGGAAATATGTCACATGACATCACTTCTCTATTAATAACACGAGGACATGAGTGGAGAGGTGAGGATTCTGGGAAATATGTCACATCGCATTATTCTTCTCTATTAATAACACAGGGACATGACCGGAGAGGGGAGGATTCTGGGAAATATGTCACATGACATCACTCTTCTCTATTAATAACACACGAACATGACTGGACAGGAGTGGATTCTGGGAATGATGTCACATGACATCACTCTACTCTATTAATAACACAGGGACATGACCGGAGAGGAGAGGATTCTGGGAAATATGTCACATAGCATCACTCTTCTCTATTAATAACACGTGGACATGACCGGAGAGGAGAGGATTCTGGGAAATATGTCGCATAGCATCACTCTTCTCTATTAATAACACGTGGACATGACCGGAGAGGGGAGGATTATGGGAATGATGTCACATGACATCACTCTTCCCTATTAATAACACAGGGACATTACTGGAGAGGAGAGGATTCTGGGAAATATGTTATGTGACATCATTCTTCTCTATTAACACAGGGACATGACTGGGGAGGTGAGGATTCTGGGAATGATGTCACATGACATCACTCTGCTCTATTAATAACACATGGACATGTCCGGAGAGGGGAGGATTCTGGGAAATATGTCACATGACATCACTCTACTCTATTAATAACACAGGGACATGACCGGAGAGGTGAGGATTCTGGGAAATATGTCACATGACATCACTCTACTCTATTAATAACACAGGGACATGACCGGAGAGGAGAGGATTCTGGGAAATATGTCACATAGCATCACTCTTCTCTATTAATAACACGTGGACATGTCCGGAGAGGGGAGGATTCTGGGAATGATGTCACATGACATTACGCTTCTCTATTAATAACACAGAGACATGACTGGAGAGGAGAGGATTCTGGGAATAATGTCACATGACATCACTCTGCTCTATTAATAACACGGACATGACCGTAGAGGTGAGGATTCTGGGAATGATGTCACATGGCATCACTCTTCTATATTAATAACACATGGACATGATCGGAGAGGTGAGGATTCTGGGAATGATGTCACATGACATCACTCTTCTCTATTAATAACACAGGGACATGACTGGAGCGGTGAGGATTCTGGGAAATATGTCACATGACATCACTCTACTCTATTAATAACACAGGACATGATTGGAGAGGAGAGGATTCTGGGAAATATGTTACGTGACATCACTCTTCTCTATTAACACAGGGACATGACTGGGGAAGTGAGGATTCTGGGAATGATGTCACATGACATCACTCTGCTCTATTAATAACACGGGGACATGATCGGAGAGGTGAGGATTCTGGGAATGATGTCACATGATATCACTCTTCTCTATTAATAACACATGGACATGTCCGGAGAGGGGAGGATTCTGGGAAATATGTCACATGACATCACTCTTCTCTATTAATAACACGGGGACATGACCGGAGAGGGGAGGATTATGGGAATGATGTCACATGACATCACTCTTCCCTATTAATAACACAGGGACATGACTGGAGAGGAGAGGATTCTGGGAAATATGTTACGTGACATCACTCTTCTCTATTAACACAGGGACATGACTGGGGAGGTGAGGATTCTGGGAATGATGTCACATGACATCACTCTGCTCTATTAATAACACATGGACATGACCGGAGAGGGGAGGATTCTGGGAAATATGTCACATGACATCACTCTTCTCTATTAATAACACAGGGACATGACCGGAGAGGGGAGGATTATGGGAATGATGTCACATGACATCACTCTTCGCTATTAATAACACAGGGACATGACTGGAGAGGTGAGGATTCTGGGAAATATGTCACATGACCTCACTCTTCTCTATTAATAACACAGGGACATGACTGGAGAGGTGAGGATTCTGGGAAATATGTCACATGACCTCACTCTTCTCTATTAATAACACAGGACATGACTGGAGGTGAGGATTCTGGGAAATTTGTCACATGACATCACTCTTTTCTTAATAACACAGGGACATGACTGGAGAGGAGAGGATTCTGGGAAATATGTCACATGACAACACTCTTCTCTATTAATAACACAGAGACATGACCGGAGAAGTGAGGATTCTGGGAAATATGTCACATGACATCACTCTTCTCTATTAATAACACAGGGACATGACTGGAGAGGTGAGGATTCTGGGAAATATGTCACATGACATCACTCTTCTCTATTAATAACACATGGACATGACTGGAGAGGTGAGGATTCTGGGAAATATGTCACATGACATCACTCTTCCCTATTAATAACACAGGACATGACCGGAGAGGAGAGGATTCTAGGAATGATGTCACATGACATCACTCTGCTCTATTAATAACACAGGGACATGTCCGGAGAGGTGAGGATTCTGGGAAATATATCACATGACATCACTCTTCTCTATTAATAACACGGGGACATGAGGTGAGGTGAGGATTCAGGGAAATATGTCACATGACATCACTCTTCTCTATTAATAACAGGGACATGACTGGAGAGGTGAGGATTCTGGGAAATATGTCACATGACATCACTTCTCTATTAATAACACGAGGACATGAGTGGAGAGGTGAGGATTCTGGGAAATATGTCACATGGCATTATTCTTCTCTATTAATAACACAGGGACATGACCGGAGAGGGGAGGATTCTGGGAAATATGTCACATGACATCACTCTTCTCTATTAATAACACACGAACATGACTGGACAGGAGTGGATTCTGGGAATGATGTCACATGACATCACTCTACTCTATTAATAACACAGGGACATGACCGGAGAGGAGAGGATTCTGGGAAATATGTCACATAGCATCACTCTTCTCTATTAATAACACGTGGACATGACCGGAGAGGAGAGGATTCTGGGAAATATGTCACATAGCATCACTCTTCTCTATTAATAACACGTGGACATGACCGGAGAGGGGAGGATTCTGGGAATGATGTCACATGACATTACGCTTCTCTATTAATAACACAGAGACATGACTGGAGAGGAGAGGATTCTAGGAATAATGTCACATGACCTCACTCTTCTCTATTAATAACACAGGGACATGACTGGAGAGGTGAGGATTCTGGGAATAATGTCACATGACCTCACTCTTCTCTATTAATAACACAGGGACATGACTGGAGAGGGGAGGATTCTGGGAAATATGTTTCATGACATCACTCTTCTCTATTAATAACACAGAGACATGACTGGAGAGGAGAGGATTCTGGGAAATATGTCACATGACATCACTCTTCTCTATTAATAACACAGGGCATGACCGGAGAGGTGAGGATTCTGGGAAATATGTCACATGACATCACTCTTCTCTATTAATAACAGGGACATGATTGGAGAGGTGAGGATTCTGGGAAATATGTCACATGACATCACTCCTCTCTATTAATAACACAGGGACATGACTGGAGAGGAGGATTCTGGGAAATATGTCACATGACATCACTCTTCTCTATTAATAACACAGGGACATGACCGGAGAGGTGAGGATTCTGGGAATGATGTCACATGACATCACTCTTCTTTTTTAATAACACGGGGACATGACTGGAGAGGGGAGGATTCTGGGAGTGATGTCACATGACATCACTCTTCTCTATTAATAATACAGGACATGACTGGAGAGGTGAGGATTCTGGGAAATATGTCACATGATATCACTCTTCTCTATTAATGACACATGGACATGACTGGAGAGGTGAGGATTCTGGGAAATATGTCACATGACATCACTTCTCTATTAATAACACGAGGACATGACTGGAGAGGTGAGGATTCTGGGAATGATGTCACATGACATCACTCTTCGCTATTAATAACACAGGGACATGACTGGAGAGGTGAGGATTCTGGGAAATATGTCACATGACCTCACTCTTCTCTATTAATAACACAGGGACATGACTGGAGAGGTGAGGATTCTGGGAAATATGTCACATGACCTCACTCTTCTCTATTAATAACACAGGACATGACTGGAGGTGAGGATTCTGGGAAATTTGTCACATGACATCACTCTTTTCTTAATAACACAGGGACATGACTGGAGAGGAGAGGATTCTGGGAAATATGTCACATGACAACACTCTTCTCTATTAATAACACAGAGACATGACCGGAGAAGTGAGGATTCTGGGAAATATGTCACATGACATCACTCTTCTCTATTAATAACACAGGGACATGACTGGAGAGGTGAGGATTCTGGGAAATATGTCACATTACATCACTTCTCTATTAATAACACGAGGACATGACTGGAGAGGTGAGGATTCTGGGAAATATGTCACATGACATCACTCTTCTCTATTAATAACACAGGACATGACCGGAGAGGAGAGGATTCTTGGAATGATGTCACATGACATCACTCTGCTCTATTAATAACACAGGGACATGTCCGGAGAGGTGAGGATTCTGGGAAATATGTCACATGACATCACTCTTCTCTATTAATAACACAGGGACATGACTGGAGAGGGGAGGATTCTGGGAAATATATCACATGACATCACTCTTCTCTATTAATAACACGGGGACATGAGGTGAGGTGAGGATTCAGGGAAATATGTCACATGACATCACTCTTCTCTATTAATAACAGGGACATGACTGGAGAGGTGAGGATTCTGGGAAATATGTCACATGACATCACTTCTCTATTAATAACACGAGGACATGAGTGGAGAGGTGAGGATTCTGGGAAATATGTCACATGGCATTATTCTTCTCTATTAATAACACAGGGACATGACCGGAGAGGGGAGGATTCTGGGAAATATGTCACATGACATCACTCTTCTCTATTAATAACACACGAACATGACTGGACAGGAGTGGATTCTGGGAATGATGTCACATGACATCACTCTACTCTATTAATAACACAGGGACATGACTGGAGAGGGGAGGATTCTGGGAAATATATCACATGACATCACTCTTCTCTATTAATAACACAGGGCATGACCGGAGAGGTGAGGATTCTGGGAAATATGTCACATGACATCACTCTTCTCTATTAATAACAGGGACATGATTGGAGAGGTGAGGATTCTGGGAAATATGTCACATGACATCACTCCTCTCTATTAATAACACAGGGACATGACTGGAGAGGAGGATTCTGGGAAATATGTCACATGACATCACTCTTCTCTATTAATAACACAGGGACATGACCGGAGAGGTGAGGATTCTGGGAATGATGTCACATGACATCACTCTTCTTTTTTAATAACACGGGGACATGACTGGAGAGGGGAGGATTCTGGGAGTGATGTCACATGACATCACTCTTCTCTATTAATAATACAGGACATGACTGGAGAGGTGAGGATTCTGGGAAATATGTCACATGATATCACTCTTCTCTATTAATGACACATGGACATGACTGGAGAGGTGAGGATTCTGGGAAATATGTCACATGACATCACTTCTCTATTAATAACACGAGGACATGACTGGAGAGGTGAGGATTCTGGGAATGATGTCACATGACATCACTCTTCGCTATTAATAACACAGGGACATGACTGGAGAGGTGAGGATTCTGGGAAATATGTCACATGACCTCACTCTTCTCTATTAATAACACAGGGACATGACTGGAGAGGTGAGGATTCTGGGAAATATGTCACATGACCTCACTCTTCTCTATTAATAACACAGGACATGACTGGAGGTGAGGATTCTGGGAAATTTGTCACATGACATCACTCTTTTCTTAATAACACAGGGACATGACTGGAGAGGAGAGGATTCTGGGAAATATGTCACATGACAACACTCTTCTCTATTAATAACACAGAGACATGACCGGAGAAGTGAGGATTCTGGGAAATATGTCACATGACATCACTCTTCTCTATTAATAACACAGGGACATGACTGGAGAGGTGAGGATTCTGGGAAATATGTCACATTACATCACTTCTCTATTAATAACACGAGGACATGACTGGAGAGGTGAGGATTCTGGGAAATATGTCACATGACATCACTCTTCTCTATTAATAACACAGGACATGACCGGAGAGGAGAGGATTCTTGGAATGATGTCACATGACATCACTCTGCTCTATTAATAACACAGGGACATGTCCGGAGAGGTGAGGATTCTGGGAAATATGTCACATGACATCACTCTTCTCTATTAATAACACAGGGACATGACTGGAGAGGGGAGGATTCTGGGAAATATATCACATGACATCACTCTTCTCTATTAATAACACGGGGACATGAGGTGAGGTGAGGATTCAGGGAAATATGTCACATGACATCACTCTTCTCTATTAATAACAGGGACATGACTGGAGAGGTGAGGATTCTGGGAAATATGTCACATGACATCACTTCTCTATTAATAACACGAGGACATGAGTGGAGAGGTGAGGATTCTGGGAAATATGTCACATGGCATTATTCTTCTCTATTAATAACACAGGGACATGACCGGAGAGGGGAGGATTCTGGGAAATATGTCACATGACATCACTCTTCTCTATTAATAACACACGAACATGACTGGACAGGAGTGGATTCTGGGAATGATGTCACATGACATCACTCTACTCTATTAATAACACAGGGACATGACCGGAGAGGAGAGGAGAGGATTCTGGGAAATATGTCACATAGCATCACTCTTCTCTATTAATAACATGTGGACATGACCGGAGAGGAGAGGATTCTGGGAAATATGTCACATAGCATCACTCTTCTCTATTAATAACACGTGGACATGACCGGAGAGGGGAGGATTCTGGGAATGATGTCACATGACATTACGCTTCTCTATTAATAACACAGAGACATGACTGGAGAGGAGAGGATTCTGGGAATAATGTCACATGACCTCACTCTTCTCTATTAATAACACAGGGACATGACTGGAGAGGTGAGGATTCTGGGAAATATGTCACATGACATCACTCTTCTCTATTAATAACAGGGACATGACTGGAGAGGTGAGGATTCTGGGAAATATGTCACATGACATCACTCCTCTCTATTAATAACACAGGGACATGACTGGAGAGGTAAGGATTCTGGGAAATATGTCACATGACATCACTCTTCTCTATTAATAACACAGGGACATGACCGGAGAGGTGAGGATTCTGGGAAATATGTCACATGACATCACTCTTCTCTATTAATAACACAGAGACATGACTGGAGAGGAGAGGATTCTGGGAAATATGTCACATGACATCACTCTTCTCTATTAATAACACAGGACATGACTGGAGAGGTGGGGATTCTGGGAAATATGTCACATGACATCACTCTTCTTTTTTAATAACACGGGGACATGACTGGAGAGGGGAGGATTCTGGGAGTGATGTCACATGACATCACTCTTCTCTATTAATAATACAGGACATGACTGGAGAGGTGAGGATTCTGGGAAATATGTCACATGACATCACTCTTCTCTATTAATGACACATGGACATGACTGGAGAGGTGAGGATTCTGGGAAATATGTCACATGACATCACTTCTCTATTAATAACACGAGGACATGACTGGAGAGGTGAGGATTCTGGGAATGATGTCACATGACATTATTCTTCTCTATTAATAACACAGGTACATGACCGGAGAGGGGAGGATTCTGGGAAATATGTCACATGACATCACTCTTCTCTATTAATAACACAGGGACATGACTGGAGAGGTGAGGATTCTGGGAAATATGTCACATGACATCCCTCTTCTCTATTAATAACACAGAGACATGACCGGAGAGGTGAGGATTCTGGGAAATATGTCACATGACATCACTCTTCTCTATTAATGACACATGGACATGACTGGAGAGGTGAGAATCCTGGGAAATATGTTACATGACATCACTCTTCTCTATTAATAACACAGGACATGACCGGAGAGGTGAGGATTCTGGGAAATATGTCACATGACATCACTTCTCTATTAATAACACGAGGACATGACTGGAGAGGTGAGGATTCTGGGAAATATGTCACATGACATCACTCTTCTCTATTAATAACACACGAACATGACTGGACAGGAGTGGATTCTGGGAATGATGTCACATGACATCACTCTACTCTATTAATAACACAGGGACATGACCGGAGAGGAGAGGATTCTGGGAATAATGTCACATGACATCACTCTTCTCTATTAATAACAGGGACATGACTGGAGAGGTGAGGATTCTGGGAAATATGTCACATGACATCACTCCTCTCTATTAATAACACAGGGACATGACTGGAGAGGTAAGGATTCTGGGAAATATGTCACATGACATCACTCTTCTCTATTAATAACACAGGGACATGACCGGAGAGGTGAGGATTCTGGGAAATATGTCACATGACATCACTCTTCTCTATTAATAACACAGAGACATGACTGGAGAGGAGAGGATTCTGGGAAATATGTCACATGACATCACTCTTCTCTATTAATAACACAGGACATGACTGGAGAGGTGGGGATTCTGGGAAATATGTCACATGACATCACTCTTCTTTTTTAATAACACGGGGACATGACTGGAGAGGGGAGGATTCTGGGAGTGATGTCACATGACATCACTCTTCTCTATTAATAATACAGGACATGACTGGAGAGGTGAGGATTCTGGGAAATATGTCACATGACATCACTCTTCTCTATTAATGACACATGGACATGACTGGAGAGGTGAGGATTCTGGGAAATATGTCACATGACATCACTTCTCTATTAATAACACGAGGACATGACTGGAGAGGTGAGGATTCTGGGAATGATGTCACATGACATTATTCTTCTCTATTAATAACACAGGTACATGACCGGAGAGGGGAGGATTCTGGGAAATATGTCACATGACATCACTCTTCTCTATTAATAACACAGGGACATGACTGGAGAGGTGAGGATTCTGGGAAATATGTCACATGACATCCCTCTTCTCTATTAATAACACAGAGACATGACCGGAGAGGTGAGGATTCTGGGAAATATGTCACATGACATCACTCTTCTCTATTAATGACACATGGACATGACTGGAGAGGTGAGAATCCTGGGAAATATGTTACATGACATCACTCTTCTCTATTAATAACACAGGACATGACCGGAGAGGTGAGGATTCTGGGAAATATGTCACATGACATCACTTCTCTATTAATAACACGAGGACATGACTGGAGAGGTGAGGATTCTGGGAAATATGTCACATGACATCACTCTTCTCTATTAATAACACACGAACATGACTGGACAGGAGTGGATTCTGGGAATGATGTCACATGACATCACTCTACTCTATTAATAACACAGGGACATGACCGGAGAGGAGAGGATTCTGGGAATAATGTCACATGACATCACTCTTTATTAATAACACAAGGACATTACTGGAGAGGAGAGGATTCTGGGAATAATGTCACATGACATCACTCTGCTCTATTAATAACACAGGGACATGACCGGAGAGGTGAGGATTCTGGGAATGATGCCACATGGCATCACTCTTCTATATTAATAACACATGGACATGATCGGAGAGGTGAGGATTCTGGGAATGATGTCACATGACATCACT